>NC_137813.1:31270459-31310459 GCF_963921795.1 Nannobrachium achirus | reverse complement strand
TATAGTCTGCTAGTCATCAAATAGAAGCCAGGCTGTAGCTGGCTTTGAACCCTCACTTGTACTTAGTTGTGCGGCGGTGCCGCGTGCCGGAAATAGCAGATCTGCAAACTCAGTACGTGCCGTGCTGCGGCATGGTGTGAGCTTGTAGATTGGCTATATTTTCAGTGCGCGGCATGGTGGACATCCAAGCATAAAGCTCATGGTGGACTCTGAGATAACAGCCAGAATTCACAGTTTACACATGACTGCACACACACACACACACACACACACACACACACACGCACACACACACACGCACACACACACACACCCACACACACACACACACACACACACACACACACACACACACACACACACACACACACACACACACTCACACACACACACACAGAGCCTGCCTGCAACTACACACAGAGAGATACAGGAAGGTATACACCCATACACACACATACTGATGCATAGACTACACCTGCACACACTTGCACATACAGTACACACACGTGTGCGCGTGCAGCAGCATCACGCACTTGCACATATACACAGCAGAATGGATGTGTGGCCAAAGTTGACAGAGTATAAAATGTTTGAAAACCCCTGTGTGTGTTTGTGTATGTGTGTGTGTGCGTTCGTGCATGTATGTGTGTGTTTGTGTAAGCCTGTGTGCGAACGATATTATGAGCATTGCATGCGTACATGCAATACACAGGTTGTTTGCATGTGTGTGTGTGTCTGTGTCGACTAGTGCAAATGCGCGCGTGTGCATGTGTGTGTGTGTGTGTGTGTGTGTGTGTGTGTGCGGTGCTCGTGACTTGGTGTGTGTCCAGATGTCCATATGCTGCCAGGCGGGCCAGGGCATGCATCCATCTGCTAGGCGATAGGGGTAGCCAATAGGCTCTGACCTTGTGATGTGTTTGCTGTAATGGGGCCTGTAAGCTCCATGTCGCTTGACGTCACAGCAGAAGACCTGTGTTGTTGTCATTTCTTTCTGTCTTCCTGCACTCCCGCTGCGCCCGGCCTCCGCCCATACTGAGAAAGTTATTTTTTTTCTATTTTTCTTTTAAGTGAAACCTTTACTAGATGAAGATTTTACTGATTAGGTGGGGTCCTAGAGATAAACATTGTATCACATGGCCTAATGCATATCGTTGTTGTCGGGTGGAAACCTTGTATGTCCAAATACCGTTCGTTTTGCATTTATCATTTTAAAAATTATTTAAACTAGTGAAAACAGCCGATCTACAAGCACACAACGCCCCCCCCCCCCCCCTTAATGTGACGCCCCTGCTAGATGACTACACTGCAGGATGAAATGTGAGTTAGCTAGTAGGATAGAAAAGTAGCCGTGTGAGAGGTCTCTGAGGACCGGGGGTTGGAACCATCCAGTACAACGTAGCACTTCCAGAGTCTGTCTGTCCGTAACGATCAGTACAATGCTTGCTTCGCAATGCTTGGCACAGTGACTCTGTGACTTCTGCTGACGGCTCGCTTTTTTGGCAGGCCGTCTTACCCTTCCACATTTCTGGAGTAGCCTACGGAAGTGCCCGAGAAGGCACCGTTTGACTGGAAGGGTACCTACCGCCTTCAACTCACTGTCTGACGTTTGGTCAAGAAGTCACAATATGCCTTTTTGGCGAGTGAGACAGTGTTGACTGATGTCACACGCTGGCAACATGAAGTCCCAGATCCACATTGGAGCCATGCCGTACCTGAATCCCGCATCCACATGATTCTCTTTTTTTTTTTGCCAATACTTACACTGTAGTAAACTGTATGTTTTGTTCTAGATTACTTATTTATGCTAGTTGTTCTGTTTATTTGTTTAACAAGCAGAGGACTCTGAATACGCCTGCAGGTTTCCTGCGCCGTAACTACTGTTGCTATTTGATGTACGGTACATTGTACCTTTTATGTGTGCAAATAAACTAAACCCTATAGGCCTATCCCTATTGTTACTTTTTCCTCATTCACATCTGCCTCTTTTTACCCCATACCCTCTCTCTCTCTCATTCTTCTTCTCTGCCCTTTTTGTCCTTCCTCCCTGCATCACCCCTTCCCGTCTATCTTTGTAGCCCCACATGCGGGAAACGCAGAGAATTGCTTGTGTATTTAAAAAAAAAAAGGCGGAACAACAACGACTGTATAAAAGCCATAAAAATGATTGCGTAGGGTCAGCAGTATACAGTGCTCCGCTCCGGGGAGCCACCAAAGGCTCCCCAGTGAAAGCTGGGACACGACTGTCACACTCACAGCCACCTTTTCTGCACGGCTGTTGAACACAACAACAGACTGGAACGCACAGCCTCACATTCAATTACAGAACTCCACAGCCCCAGAACAGTGGCTTTACGCTGATGTGTTTTTTTATGCTCCGTCCGTGTTCCTCAATGCCATTAGTCGCCAACGCGGAAAAGGTAGAATGTCAACAATCCAGCGTGTCTTCCTGTGATGATTATCTGTGATCCGCTGTGTACCGTGCTATTGTTCTCTACAGTATAAGTTGTACCTCACAGTGATGTCTTGATACGGTAAAATCGTGTTATATCGTCACAATCTGGCAGAAACCTTGTATCTCCATGTTTCAAATTTGTATGTTTTTTTCATAAAGTAAAGCCCTGTTTCATCACACAAGACTGTCGCACAAAACTAGCGGAAATAGCAGATCTACAAGCAGATTGGCTATTTTCACTAGTTTAAATCATTTTTAAATGATAAATACAAAACAAACATACAAGGTTTTGGACATACAAGGTTTCCACCCGACAACAACGATACGTTAATTTGGGAGATGTTTGAGATGAGTAGCAGCCGTAGCAACAGGAGAGAAAGCTCTGGCGGCTGTCGGTCGATCCGGTGACTTTGAAAGCCCCGACCCCCAGCATCGTCGGAGGGCACAAGATCTAAACAATGCTAACGTCACTCTGTTATAAATATGCCTCTGGATACTGTGACATTACTTTCATAGGATTAACAGAAGGGCACGTTTGTGAGGTTTGTGTGTGCCATGAGATTACAACGCTTCATACGCTGTGTGTGTGTGTGGACAGGGGCGTCGCACCAAATTCTGGGCCCTGGGTACAAGGATTCACTGCGGGGCCCCTGTGCTTTAACTATTGAAAAATAGCAGATATACAAGCTCACAGCGTGGCACCGAGTGCCGCGCTGTGAGCTTGTAGATCTGCTATTTTTGAAAAATCATGAAAATCTTTGAATATTTCAAATCCTTCTGACGTTTTTAAAAAAAACCTATGTTTCTATGTCAGTGGAGCTGGAGCTCAAACCTTTTCATGTGAAGGACCCTCCAAAATGGTATGTATTTGGCCACGGAACCCCATCTCAAAATATTGAATTCCAGGGACCCCCCCAGAAGCAAAATTTGAGTTACAAATGTTCGCCTATAAAATACATATATTCAAAGATTTGCACACATTTTCAAGACTTTTCAAAAATAGCAGATCTACAAGCTCGCAGCGCGGCACTCGGTGCCGCGCTGCGAGCTTGTATATCTGCTATTTTTCAACAGCTAAAGTATAAAATAATTAAGGCCCCTCCACCACCTTGGGCCCTAGTAACTCAGTCCCACTTTCCTACCCCTTGTGACGCCCCTGTGTGTGTGTGTGGAGGGGGGGGGAGGGGTCCATGCGTACTGCATGTGTGCAGGGAGATTATAACACGTACGTTCTGGATTAGTGATGGATTATACGGCATGAGGCCGGTGATTCTGTCACTCTCAACTCCAGAGAGGAGAGGGTTGGGGCGTATAGCTGGATACATACGGTCAGGGACGTCACAAGGGGTAGGAAAGTGGGACTGAGTTACCAGGGCCCAAGGTGGTGGAGGAGGGGCCTTAATTATTTTATACTTTAGCTATTGGAAAAATAGCAGATATACAAGCTCACAGCGCGGCACCGAGTGCCGCGCTGCGAGCTTGTAGATCTGCTATTTTTGAAAAGTTGTGAAAATGTGTGAAAATCTTTGAATATTATGTATTTTTTAAGCGAACATTTCTAACTCAAATATTGCTTCTGGGGGGGGTCCCTGGAACTAAATATTTTGAGATGGGCGTCCGTGACCAAATACATATCATCTTGGGGGTCCTTTACATAGGTTTCTTGCATGCATTTTCAAGATTTTTCAAAACGAGCTCGCAGCGCGGCACTCTGTGCCGCGCTGTGAGCTTATATATCTGCTGTTTTTCAATAGTTAACATTCATGGGGGGCCCGCAGTGAATCCTTGTACCCAGGGCCCAGAATTTGGTGTGACGCCCCTGCATACAGTAACATCCCTGGTTCCATTCCTGCTGGATGAGCTTGTGTTGCATGTCCTCGCCGCTCTCTGTGCTCCGCTTCCTGTCTCTCCACTATCTTGTCTAAATAAAGCTAAAAACAGAGACAATTTAAAATAGGAGAGGATGGAGTACGATTTCCTGTCTTTTGACTCTACTTTTCTTATCGCTCGTCGTCGTGTTTACATTCCTCCGTGATTCTTTCCTCTTCGTCTCTCTTTTCTTTACCGTTTACCGTGGCTCTTTCTGCCTCTCTTTCTTTCTGTCTCTACCTCCTCGCTTTTCCACTCTCTTTTAACTTTACGTCTTCCTCTCTCTCTCTCTCTCTCTCTCTCTCTCTCTCTCTCTCTCTCTCTCTCTCTCCCCTCTCCCTCTCCCTCTGCCTCTCCCTCTCTCCGGTAGGGATGGGACGATACGCAATATTATTGTTTATCGTGATGAAAAACACTCACGATAATTGTATCATGGAGATTTAATTTATCGTGAAATCGTCCTCCGTCATGCACTGGGATCAATTCACCTTTTATTTGCTGAGCTGCAAATCCGGTACCATTTAAACCCTCTATTGGTAAAAAGTACTTTTAATATACGTACTTGATTGATACAGTCTTTTTTTCACTCTCTACCAAATCTCTTTGTCAAAAAATAGCCGATCTACAAGCTCACAACGCGTCACAACGCGTCACAACGTGTCACAACGCAACGCATCACAACGCATCGCAACGCGGCGCGTTGTGAGCTTGTAGATCTATTTTTTGGCAAATGTTCCGCCCCAGGATAATGGATGTTGGGGATATTTTGATTATCGCGATGATATTGTAAATCGTGATTTCTTTGGTCACAATAATCGTGATATGATATTTTCATATCGTCCCATCCCTACTCTCCGGCCAGTTCTCTGGAATCCTCGGACTGTGCCGGGTTACTTAGCAACGAGAGCCTTTTAGAAACTGTGTCAGGGAGAGAGAGAGAGCGAGAGAGAGAGAGAGAAAGAGAGGAGCGAGAAAAAGAGAGGGAGCGGTAGGGAGGGAGGGAGAGAGAGAGAATGTACTGTATACCCTTTGGAGTGTCCTTCCTAATCAGTACAATCACTCACATATTTATGACTGCTGATATAATTCAGGAGGCTGTACTGTACTGTATCTACTGTACGCTCCCCCCGGTGTTTATGCAACACTTTCTTACAGTACTCCTCACATACACATACAATCCCTGGCTGCTCATGACTTCTGTGCGTGTGCTCAGACAGCACACACACAAAGAAATGTCCCCCCACACACTGTGGTGGAATCTGCAGGTGTGTGTTTGTGTACGTGCCTATCGGTGTGAGTGTGAGTGTGTGTGTGTGTGTGTGTGTGTGTGTGTGTGTGTGTGTGTGTGTGTGTGTGCATGTGCGCAGGGGTGTCGCACCAAATTCTGGGCCATGGGTACAAGGATTCACTGCGGGCCCCCCATGAATGTTCTTCATAGGGGGAGGGAGTTTAACCCATTTAGACAGGGAACACATTATTATGCATTCTTTTGTGCTTTAACTATCTCAGTGCCGCGTTGCGAGCTTGTAGATCTGCTATTTTTCAAAAATCATGAACATTTGTGCCAGTCTTTGAATATTTCAAATCCTTCTAAGGTTTTTTGGAAAAGCTGTGCTCAAACCTTTTCATGTGAAGGACCCCCAAAATGATATGTATTTGCCACGGACCCCCATCTCAAAATATTTAGTTCCAGGTTACAAATGTTCGCTTAAAAAAGAAATACATAATATATTCAAAGATTTGCACAGATTTTCACGACTTTTCAAAAATAGCAGACCTACAAGCTTGCAGCGCGGCACTCAGTGCCACGCTGTGAGCTTGTATATCGCTTGTATATCTTTTTCAATAGCTAAAGTATAAAATAATTCATGCCCCTCCACCTTGGGCCCTATTAACTCTAGTCCCACTTTCCCCCCCTTGTGACGCCCCTGTGTGCGCGTGTGTGTTAATTCAGAGATTCCACTTGCTCAAGGACAAGGTTATAGCTGTTGAACCATTTGGGGCATGTGCAAAAAGCCTGTGGGTGTGTGTGTGTGTGTGTGTAGTGTGTGTGTAGTGTATGTGTGTAGTGTGGTACAGGTATAGTAAGGCCAGGCCCCTCCAGATGCAACTGCTCTATTTTGGTCTCTCTCTCTCTCTCTCTCTGTCTCTTTCTCTCACTCTGTCACTCTTTTTTCTCCCTCTCTCCGTGTGTCCCTACCCCTTCCCTGTATGGCTCTCACCTTCTCATGTACACACACGTGTATTCTGTTCTGTTCTGTTCTGTAGCCGCTCACCTTGCAGTGTCTTTCATTCACACTGTGAGCTTGTAGATAGGACCATTTGGGGGGCGAAAAGATTTGGAGTGAATCTAGTATAGAGCCCTGAGGGACTCCTGTCTGCTAGGTTAGTGGTTAAGAGAGAATCCACTGTATCTGTTTGTTCTACACCACATCTACAGTTTGCTGTGGAGAGTGAATGTTTATCACAGAGAGAGAGAGAGAGAGAGATGGGGGGTGAGACGGAGGAAGAGAGAGTGATGGAGGGAGGTAGAGATAGGGAGATGCGTTGTGTGCTTGTAGATCGGCTGTTTTCACTAGTTTAAAATGATAAATTTTAAACTAGTGAAATTTAAAATGATAAATACAAAACAAACGCTTTTCGACATATAAGGTTTCCACCGACAACGACAAAATATATATATATATAAAGAAAGGGCCTCTCCAACTCTTTTTCCCGGGCTGAATCAGGGGCCCAGCACGTCCCTGGACTCGAGGGAGAGACAGACAGAGAGAGAGAGAGAGAGAGAGGGAATCCTGGCTCTACTGCGTCACTGCTGCCTCAGCTGGTTCTCTGGAGGGAGGGAGGAATGGATGGATAGAGGGAGGGAGGGAGGGAGGGAGGGAGAGAGAGATGAAAGGACAGATAGAGGGAGAGGAGGAGGAGAGGAACGGGTTCAGGGACAGGCTGATTTATGAGTTTCTGTTTCTGAGTCCTGCTTTCCTCCGGGACTGCTGGGATCTGGAGTATGGACATAATGACACGCACACAGGCACACGCACACACGTGCGCGCATGCACACACAACCTGCTGGTATAAATGCACAGGGGGACGATTTCTGATATAGCAAGGCAGAACTGCACTCTGTGTGTCTTCATTTGCACACATGCATGCGTGTCAGCACATATAATGTGTGTGTGTGTGTGTGTGTGTGTGTGTGTGTGTGTGTGTGTGTGTGTGTGTGTGTGTGTGTGTGTGTGTGCGCGTGCGCGCGCGTGCGTGCGTGCGTGTGTGTGTGTGCGTCTGTGCATGCATGCATGCAGTATTTTCCAGCAGATGATGATGATGAAATGAATTCCCAAATCAAACAGTGCACAGCAGCTGGCCTGGGAGCGCAGAGAGAGAGAGAGAGAGAGAGAGAGAGAGAGAGAGAGAGAGAGAACACAAGAAAGGAGTGGAGCGCAGCAGACACAGGGAGAAGAAAGAGATGGAGACACAGATGAACAGATGAAGGAGAAAGAACAGAGAGATGGAAGAAAAAAATAGCACTGAGAGCGAGAGACAAACTAAAGCGAGAGTTAGAGCAACTATATAGTGACAGCCAGAGACGGATGGAACCAAGATAAATTACAAAGCTTTTAGTAGAGATGGGGAGAGAGGGAAAGAGAGAGAGAGAAAGAGAGAGAGAGAGAGAGAGAGAGAGAGAGAGAGAGAGAGAGAGCTGTGATGTGTTATGAGCGAATAGCTCATTTAAAATAATAATAGTAAAAAAAGGAACTGTTTTGGACTACCCGACAGCAACGATATGCAGTAAATTATCAACTATTTTAGGGTACATTTCTCATGAAGGATAACATTACATCACTAGGCCTCTCACCACTGAAGCGGGGATTTCATTCAGGTTGAAATGGCACACTCACATGGCTTCTCTGTATCCTCTGTGTGGGTTAAGAACAGGCACGTGCACACATAGACATCAAAGGGGGCTTGAGCCCCTGCCCTTTTATCTGTCTGTTACAGTAAAAGTGCCCTCTCCAGACCATGAATGCAGTTTTCACTATGGTGAAAGAAATGCAAATGCCCCGTTTCCATGCTATACCTGAAGGCAGCATTCAAGAGAATTTGCCTTGTCCAAACTCTCCTGAACTTGAATGCAGCATTTTTATGTTGAAAGAATTGCCCTCTCTCCATGCCACATCTCCAGTATTGACTTGATTATGCTTAGTTTAGTTTGGTATCAAGTACTGAAAATAGCTGACCTCCAAGCTCACAACGTGTCGCAGCGTAGTGAGCTTGGAGGTCTGCTATCTTCAATATCTTCACCAAAAGGCCCTTTTAGAAATGTCAGCCCCTGCCTCTCTTAACATTCTCTGCACGTCCCTGGTTAAGAAGAACTTGGGGAAAACCATGTTCAAGATTCCACGCACCGCCTTGAAAAACTGCCTCGGCGAATTGAAAAGGCCGCGTAGGGAGCAAGTGGTTTGAGAACACAGCATGCGCTGCCTGCTGCCAGCCTCATTATTACAGAAATTCTGTTGAACTGTCAAAGGTCGCTGTCTTCCCGCTCTCTGGTTTTGTTCCGTTGCACCTGGATAAACACCATGCAACCGTGATTTTTACACTCTGCCAGATTAAACCATGTTTTGCATGTTTGTTTGTTTGTTTGTTTGCTTGTTTTTTGGCGATTTTTTGAAATGGTGAGCATCTCCAACGCTCCCACAGTATCTCGATTAACCACTTAAACCCTCTAAACTTGATGTTCTGGGTCTTAGTTTCTGTACTGCTTTTTTCTGTCCACACCAAATCTCTCATAGCCCCAAAATAGCAGACAGTATGTTGAGTATACTGTAAATGGTGAATGGTGCATTTACTGTACATAGCAACTTTATCCAAAGCGCTTTACATAGATTGTGCATTACATTCACCCATTCACTTACACATTCATACACCGATGGCGGAGGAAACCATGCAAGGCACCAACCTGCTCATCAGGAGCTATTAGGGGTTCAGTGTCTTGGTCAAGGACACTTCGACACTAAAGGGCTTTGCACACAGACGCGTTTTTTTCACACGGAAAAAACGGACGATTTAATTTTTCTCTATGACCTCATGCACACCGGCTCCGAATTTGCCATGCGGCAGTTGGTTTTTTTCCCGATCGAACCCAGTTCAATTTATGCGTCTTGTCGCATGCGGTAAAAACTCAACACTCCTTTTATGACTCCTTTTTGGATCCGCAGTGTGGATTCCGCACAGCCTTGCACACCAAATCCAATGCGTTTTAATAATGCAGCAAGCGGAAAAAAACGCGATTGTTGAAAATCGCGCCTGTGTGCAAAGCCCTTAACTCTGGTTATACAGTATATAAACACTAAATGCCTGCTAGGAGCTCTTTATCTCGGTGGCAGACAGTATAAGAACATTAAAGTATGACATTTATGAACGTAGACAGTATGTTTGTGCAGTAAGCTGCAGTTAACATTTCCAGTATATTATCTTATGCAATACATCCACTCCCCGGGTGCGATAAGATGTCCCGAGATAATTTCTTAATATATGCTCTTTGAATTGAAGTAAAGATATATGATAAAGCACGGCCACATCTGAAGGATACGATCAGACTCGATAAGAGATTTAAGGGAAAATTTGGAAAGAAAAGTAAAACATATGGGGCTCAGTACAGTACCCACACACACACACACACACACACATACACACACACACACACAGACACACACACACACACGCACGCACACACACACACACACACACACACACACACACACACACACACAGCATGTATGCACGCACTGCATGCACACACACGCATATGCAAATGTGTCAAACACGTAACGCATATTACTCTCTTTCTCTTGCACTCTCTTTCTCTCTCTCTCTCTCACACACACGCACAGCTCGCTGCCCCGCTGATTGACCCCAGCAGAGAGTGTGTGATTAGGTTATTACATCTGATGGGATTGAGTTTGCTCTCCGCTAATGAAAGAGGGATGGACCGGGACATGTAGGGATGGAGGGGCGGGGGGGGGGGGGGGGGGGGGGGGGGGGAGAGGGGGGAGGGTTGGCAGAGGGAGAGAGGGAGGGACTGAGAAAGAGGCGGTTAGAACTAGGGATGGGACGATATGAACGTTTCATATCACGATTTACGATATTATCGCGATAATCAAAATCCATTATCCTGGGGCGGAACATTTGCCAAAAAATAGCAGATCTACAAGCTCACAACACCTCACAACATTGTGAGCTTGTAGATCTGCAATTTTTGGGCAAAAACATTTGATAGAGAGTGAAAAAAAATACTGATCAAGTACCTACATGTATAAGTATTATAAGTACCTTTTACCAACATATCGCGATTAACGATAATATCGCTTATTGTCCCAATTAGGCCTGGGGCGGTATCGACATTTTGTTACCGCGATTACCGTCTTCCCATTTACCGCCGGTACTGCGGTAATTACCGCACCCCCGTATCTATTAATTAAGGTTCGGCGATAAGCCAAAATATTGCAATCATCTTCCCAAAAGTTGCCTCTCCACAGCCTGACTGCCCGAGTTATACTTCTCCGTACAGCACAGCGGGTCTGGCTTTAAAAGGAGCAGATCTACAAGCTCAGAACCATAGAGTATATCAGATACGCGTCGCGGATGCGACGTGTTTTAGATCTGTGCCCTGTCGGGTTACCATAGTAACATAGGCTCCGTACTTTTCACACAGCTGTGTGTGAACAGGGGCGTCAATTGGGTATGGCAGGGATATGCAGCTGCCTTACAGGCCTGGGTCCAGGGGGGGGAAGATAAAAGTTAGTTCTAAATGTAAATCCATAAATGTCTCTTTGTCTATCTGTACTGGTTATTATGTTGGTAAATTACTGTAAAATAACTACAAATGCAAAATGTAACAAAATGGTCACTTTAACAAGGTATTATAATTATATTATAGGTATATATAATTATATATTATATGTACTTCTTAAAATAAATATATCATGCCTGTTGCTAAGGTATGGCAACACCAGTCATGTTGCCATACCTTAGCTTTTTCTGAACTGACGCTACTGTGTGTGAACAAACCAGAAGAGAGAGACGGGTAGTCAGGATCGTGTAGGCTACAGTGATTCTGTAAACTCCATAACTCTATGGTAAACTCACGTCTCAAAACGCAGTGATTGAGTGCTGATACAGGTTTTAGTTACAAGACTTGACAGAAAAGGTTATAAAATCGCCGACGGGGCTCATCGCGCGTCGCGGTTGAAAAAGTAAAATAGTTTCATTTTCGGTTTTAGTCCACGCGGCCCGCGCTCCGCTCGTAATCCGTATGAATAAAAAAAGAAACAGCCACAACACAAGGTATGTATTAACATACTTGTGTCGTGGATTACAGAGAAAGTTTACTCTGTTCCGTACTCCCCCCTACGACGCTGCTGCTGCTGCAGACCTGCACAGCAGGGCAGCAGCCACTCGGACAGTCACGAGTGACGTACACTGTATGTGGCTTCCAAACTGTGGTATACGGCCCAGAGCAGAGCGGCATGGAGCGCATGCGGTCCTCGCTTCTCCCCTGTTTTAAAACTCGCTTGTTTTCAATAAAAAAATATACTATTTTTTGTCTTTTTTGACCGCGGTAAGGACCATGACACCGCGGTAGGCCTCGGTTTACCGCGGTACGGCGGTACGGCGGTTACCGCCCCCAACCCTAGTCCCAATCCCTAACAGGAAAGTGGATGTGGGAATCGTGGAGCAGCAGACGCAAGAAACATGTAGGAGATGAAAGGGAACTGGAAGGAGAGGTGGAGGGAGGGACTGATGATGGAGGGAGGAACTGAGAAATGGATGAGGTGGAGACCGGTGGTCACAGGGGGAGGGGTTGCAGGGATTGTGGGTAGAAAAGAGAGAGACGGACGGAGGGGTGAAGGTGAGAGGCAGGAAATTAAAGGAAAAGGTGAAAGATGAAGGAAGGTGTTACAGTATGTTTTATTGCACATACTGTGTGTGTGTGTGTGTGTGTGTGTGTGTGTGCGTGTGCGTGTGCGTGTGCGTGTGCGTGTGTGTGTGCGCGTGCGTGTGTATGAGAGAGAGAGATCATACTCAGTTCAGAATAATTCATAGAGAGTTCAGAGAGAGTACACCCAGAGAACTCTCTGATCTCATAGAACATTGAAACATGGACACTGCTCCTGTTTCTCGTGGTAAATTTCCGCGCAATTAGTGTTCAAAGCAGTGATACGGCAAATATATGGAATTATGGATATGGGAGGATATCTATTCAGGGAACCAGAAGAGGAGAAGAGAGGAGAGGACTATTCAGGCAGACAGCAAGTAAAACAAAGATGCTGAGATGCAGATAGGGAGGATTTATAAAGGAAAGGATGAGTTGGCCGATCTCCTCTCCTCCTCACCAGCACTATGTCTCTGAGTGCTCCATTAACCCCCATACACAGCTGAACGGTACTTCATCAATGTGTGTGTGTGTGTGTGTGTGTGTGTGTGTGTGTGTGTGTGTGTGTGTGTGTGTGTGTGTGCGTGCGTGCATATACTGTACACACGTGCAGACTTATCGCCCCTTGTGTACTCAGCCGTGTATTAGTACTACCTCCTGAGTTTACTCACCTGCACATGCATGTATCTACCTTCGTGCACATGCCTGTCACCTGTGTGTGTGCGTGCGTGCGTGTGTGTGTGTCCCCAACCGCCCCTCCATGCGTCGGTGCGTGTGTCTTTAACTGCATGTGTGTACGATGTTCTAGTCTACACACATACATTGCTATAGGCCGTGATTTGAGCGTATCAGCACTGTGTGTATTTATTGGCGTCCCTGCCCACCTGCCGGGAGGGGAGAAAAAAAAAACGATCTGTTTGCTGAGATCCCGGCAAACAGATCGTTTTGCTACTTCTGCCGGCGCTGCGTGGTGTGAGATTAGACATTGAGCACCAGGCAGACAGGAGGAGTGATTGTGATGGAGTGAACACACTGAGCTCTGCAGCACGCCTCCACTGAGAGCCACTGAGGACACACGACAAGCTAAATGTGTAGCTGATCACAGAACAGAGCAGTAAGTAGTAGACACAACAGAACACTAAGTAGACACAACATCCCCAAATGAGCGCTAGGGAAACGAGGAAATGCACTGAGATTCCGGGACAAGCTTGAGTAAAACACTTCTTTATTGAAAAACATGAACTGACACATCCTGATAGATAGAGAACACTTGGGGCAGGGTGGTGAGCATCTTATATGTTGCATTTGTACATGTTTGGAGCAGTAAGGGGATCAAACCGGCTCACCGGCGGTCCATTGTGGCTCGTTGTTATAACCACGTAAGAGTAAAACGTCTTCTTACGTATTATTATTTATGGCTACCACAACACGTTGCATCAGCGATCCTTTGTGTTGCATGAAGAATATGCCTTGTAACTTGTTAAAGCTCCATTTGTAGCAGGGTTCAGAGTGAGAGAGAGAAAGAGACAGACACCGAGAAGCGACCAGTGTGGCGCTGTTGCCATGTCTGCTAAGTATAAGCGACTCTGGGCTTTTTTTTTTTGTAAAGTTGCTTGTAAATGTTGATAGTTGCGGGAACTTGCGGGTTGCTTTTTATCTGTTGTGAGCTTGTAGATCGGTTATATTGCGATGCATATAGTTTGTGCTCATGTGGCCTATAATAGTCTCTTCTTGGGGCTTATTTTCGTAGACCTGGTTGCTTATTTCTCTCGCAACATCTGTCAACACTGATTTTTAGGCTGCTGTCTTTTAATGTGGCCGTACAAAAAACAACTAGATGCCTTCACGGACATGATATTTTAGGCTAGAAACAGAGCTAACTGCCAACGTTAATCCCTGCATCTCTATATAATGAAAGAATGATAAAGAGAAAAAAGAATGAGAAAACCACTTGCTTATCCACTCTGTTCTGTCCATGGATTGGTGTGGTTCTCGAGCTAGTATATCACGTGCATGGTCTAATGGTGTAATGCAAACGGTGGCTTATCAGGCTATACCAGAACTTTTGCTGCCAATGATGGCATGTGAAAACACCCCAAAAAACGAACTTCCAGCAAGTTATGCTAACATTCCGGCACTGTTATGAAAACGTGGCTTCAGTTATCCCACAAGGGTCATGGAATCTCTGGAATGTTATGGAATTTTGAAGAGTCACCTCCTTTTTAAATGTGCTTTAAACAGCATTCTGCCTAACAATTGCGGGCTAAAAACAACTACACTATGATCTATGTTTACATACGACCTGGGTCCCTTACCCTGAAGGGATGGCCATGGGGTTGCTAGTGGCATTCTTCTCATCCTGGAGAGATGTGTCAGCTGTTTAGATCCCTTAGACCAGAGGGATGGGCATACTGCATTGTTTTATAACCCACTAAGACGCTGGCCGATTCCAACAGTGCCTGAAAGTCATGGAAAATTAGGGGAATTTGACATTTATTCAATGCCCTGTCATAGGAAATGTTGAGTCCACTTCAGTTGTTGTTAGACAACTCTCTCTGCTTCTCTCTCTCGTTTTCTCTCATCCCGTAGCATTCCTCTCCTGTATACCCATCAACACACACAACACACCCGACAGCTCAAATCATGCTTGAAAATGTACTGTGTTTGTGTGTATGCGTGCACACGTACTGTACGCCAACGTGTGTGTGGGTGATGGTAAAAAGCTGCTTTGTTCAATGGTGCAGTGCTACAGTAAACTACTGGCACAGACTGAAACAACCCTGAGAGCCTCATTGTTTGTGTGTGCGTGCGTGTGTGTGTTCTCACTTTCACTTAAGGTGTGAGACTTACTGTAAGACTGTTAGGCTCAGTCATTTCAATGAGCCTATAATGTGTCATTGTGATGACAGTGTTTTGTTAAAGCAGCTCTGTGTATTATAGTCTATTGTGTTCCTGTGGGGTGGAAAACGTGTATGTTCCCTTTTTATTTTCATGAAATAAATAAAAACACACATTTAAATAGTGAAAATAGCCGACGATCTGCTCTTTTCACAATTGTAATGTTTTGTGCGACACTCTTGTATGATGAAGTATGGGCATTAATACATTAAAAAAAAGAAAATAAATAATGGCCATACAAGGTTTCTGCCCAACATTGCATCCACTCACTGCGTGGATGTAATGGATAGCTCACCTAACTGTCTCTCCGTTGTCTTCTCTCCATCTCTCTCTCCCTCCCTCAGTTATGCTAACTTTGCCTCCGTTCGCTTTCATCTCCTCCCTCTGTGACAAGATGGAGAGAAAGGATAGATGGCTTGAGGCAGAGAAAGAGAGAGAGAGAGAGCGAGAGAGAGAGAGAGAGAGAGAGAGAGAGAGAGAGAGAGAGAGAGAGAGAGAGAGAGTAAATGGGGAGGGGAGGTTTATCCTTGAAGAGTTCTGACCCTACATCGCATGGATGGTTACTGTGTGTGTACAGTATGTGTGTGCGTGCCTGTACAGTATATGTAGGCCTATTATCGACATATCCCCCATTTGTGTGTATTTGTATTGTTTGTGTATGCTGTGCCTCATGCTGTCTACTAGGTTATTTAATTCACTCAGTCATAATTGATTCACTACATTGAACCCTCCACACCTCGTCATTGATGTGCCCTTGAATAGCACACATGCACACACGCACGCACGCGCCTGTGGTAGCTGCCTCTACCAGCGGAGCTACTCTGGGAGAGCACAGTGTAATCCTTAACTCTGAGAATGTACACATGTACTGTAACCAAATGAGTCCATTTGGTCCTGGGTTTCCTCAATACATATCCGTGTTCCAACTTTGAACAAACAATAAACAAATGATCTCAGCGGTTTGACTCATATGGATATGAAGAATCAGCCGATGGTGAGAAAAGTCACAGAATTAGTTACATTTTCGCCAGAAACAGACTGTATCAAATATTAGTGACTGACTATCATAAACCATACAGAGCCACCTCCCCGACGAATATCACAGAGACCGTTTGTTTATTTTTGGACCACAATGCTTATACAGTACTAGACCTTACCCGTTCGAATATATGTGCTGCAAAATATGTGCAGAGTGTGGGTTATGGGGAAAGTAACTGTAACTGCATAGTGCGTGCGTGAGAATATGTGGGAGCATCATAATGTAAGGAGCAGCCCATGGAGGAGTGCATATTTATGATGGATACAAATAATTTAACAGCAAAATTAGTAGAATAGAAGTATGAGGATGGATTTGCTCCACATAATTTTTCTATACCCGTTGGAAGATGAGACACACATCACCCGTTGCATGCGTGACCCATGCAGAGAGAGAGAGAGAGAGAGAGAGAGAGAGAGAGAGAGAGAGACTGCAACATTCCTAACTGTGAGAGAGGTGTGTGTGGGCCCGGGGCTACAGATCCCATGGCCTGGAGGAACGGACCGTAACCCTGACAACAGGCTGTAGAGCTGTAGAGTGAAGAAACGCTAATAAATAGCTAGAATTTGGGAAAAATGAAATTCGGGCTCCGTCACCGTGTGTATAATGCTAATGGCCAATGCCATGTTAAATTTGAGATCAGTCGCTGAAGCGGGTGAATAGATAATGCATTTTGTGACCTACTGACTGACTGACTGACTGACTGACCTCTCTCTCTAATTATAGTATGGATGAGACGGTTTTAAGATGACTCAATGTTATTCTCCATAGAGAAATTACTTCCATGAACCGGGGGTTGAGCGAGAGACGTCATCATGACTTCGTTACTCTATAAGGATGCAAGTCAAGGACCCCCAAAGTGACATCTGTTTGGCCACAGACTTCCCAACAGACAGTATTCTGTGCCAGCGACCCCCATAAGAGAACATTATTCCAGATTTTATTTTATTAAATAAAATTGCATAATACATTGCAATGTGACACGTTATATAAGCTTCTAATCTAGATCGTCTGTTTTTGCAAAGCTAAAGTGTAACAACAGGGTTAAAACGGTCAAATTGATTGTTATGCTGTATTAACTCATTTTGCTGCATGGGGACCCCCTGGGATCCTCTCAAGGACCCCTGGGGGGAACCACTGAGCTTAACAGCCAGTTAGGTAACCACCAATAAGCTTTTTTTTTTTTTTTTTGCTTGCCTATAGTGACAGCATGGGTTCACTTGTGTGTTTGCACGTGTTTGTCTTTTGTGTGTGTGTGTGTGTGTGTGTGTGTGTGTGTGTGTGTGTGTGTGTGTATGTGTGTGTGTGTGTGTGTGTGTGTGTGTGTGTGTGTGTGTGTGTGTGTGTGTGTGTGTGTGTGTGTGTGTGTGTGTGTGGGTGTGTGTGTGTGTGTGTGTTCTGTTGCACAAGCCTTCATTGTATATTTATGTATATTAGCTCGTGCCTTATACATCTGTTCTCACGCGATGTGTGTGTGTGTGTGTGTGTGTGTGTGTGTGTGTGTGTGTGTGGGAGCTGAAGACAGAAGGGCGCTCAGAAGGTGTTGACTGTGAAGATTAAGGAGGAATTAGAGAGGAACAGCGCAGGGAGCAGTGGAACGACAGCGGAGAGGCAGGAAGAGCAGAGGCAGTGATAGATTCTCTGAATATTCAAATCTCCATTTTAATTCCGACATAGCAGATTAGAGAGTCTTTCATCTGTGGAAGAAGGACAGACCCTGGGTTGCTTATTATTGCATGTGTGTGTGTGTGTGTGTGTGTGTGTGTGTGTGTGTGTGTTTACGAAGTGCATGGCGTGTCTGGGCTGATGTGTTCACTAGAAAGTCTGGCCGGTTCTATACATTTTAAGCTGCTTATGAGCATGTGTGTCTGTGTGTGTGTGTGTGTGTGTGTGTGTGTGTGTGTGACTGTGTGTGTGATTGAAAGACAAAATGGCCCCCAGGTGCTTTCTACTGTATATGTGATAGAAGAAGACATTAATCTCAGCATTATGTTCATGCGGTGTTCTTATTGCCAATGCGTTGCCCGTATTCCCCAGAGTGCTTCCTGTGTGTTGTAGTCATGTAATTGCTTAATACCCAACTAATGTGAGCTAGCGGTGTACAGGGTGTGAACATGATGTTTTACACCGACAGGCGACAGCCTGTCAGTCCTCACAGATGTTAACTCTGTCTCCGTTCGGTTGGAGTTACTTCATTAAATCGTTACTGTAGGGTGGAAATCGTGTAAGTGCAAAACCATTAATAGTGAAAATAGACGATGTGCTTGTGAGCTTGTAGAGCGTCTTTTTTGACTACTTTTGTGCCCGCCCTGAGATTAGGGGGTCGGGGCTCGATCCTTGGCCCGGTCGTATGAAAGATAAATAATGGGACCCAATACCTCCCTGCTTGGCACTCAGCATCATTTCATTTTTGGTGATGGTGACGAAGGCGACCATGAGTCATGTGAGACACCGCCGAGCGAGCGTGCAAGTCGCTGTGTCGAGCGCTGCAAAGGTCACATGAGCCGACTCAGCGTCGTTACAGAGTTATGTGCCGTTATGGACAGAATAGTAAATCTCGTCTCCCCGTCTTTCGGCACCTCTGTGCGGTCCAAGTGAACACAGCGAAGTGCTCCCTACCTCCTTGCCCACCACTGGCCCCCACTGTTGTGCTTAGGTTCGTTGGGAAACGCCAGGTCGCCCCTGCGACATTCTATAGCCATGTCCAGGGGATGTACTTGTACATCAAGCTTCCTCACACTACAGTTACAGGATATAGGATCCTGCCCTATAAAGTTGAAATATGGAGAGGTTTGTGAGGTTTCTGCCCAACAGCGACGAAATGTTGTGTTCCCAGATGTAAACATCCCTTCTGCAATTGTCAGTAAGTACTGTTACTGACTCTGTCTAGAGTAGAGTCAGTCACAAGCTCCCGGGATCTCCCCATGTCGGCAGCTATTTAGTAAACAGAAACCTTGTTTTCATGGCGGGATACCAATTACGCCCAATCAGAAGAGAGAGCTCAGGTAGGATACAGGATAAACAAGTGACATTGGAAGTTGATGAAGCTGATAATTGGGTTTCTTTCTCCTGATTTCTCCTGATTGAAATTGGTGACCCACCCAAAAATGTATTTTGTGTTTATGAGAGAGTTGGAGAGACAGGGATACTCCTAAGCATCATTAATGTAACTGTGTGTATACAACGTGTGATGAAATTGTGGGACTGCTTGCACACATTTGTACACTATCAAGTTACAAATGGATGAATGAGGATTTACTGTGTATTGACAATAGCCTATAAATCCGATTATATTGGTCTGGCTGCTACCTCTCTTTCAGACTATCTGATTGTCTCTCTCTCACTCTCTCTGTTTCTCTTCCTCTAGCAGTAGAGTTTCTATCTATCCTCACGAGGTATACAGCAGAATCCTCAGTGTTAATTTAAAGCTGCAAATCCATAACTTCCCTGTTGGGATTGAAAACAATATCTACCGCATGAGAGGCTAAATTGCTACTGCTGATCTAAGACAAAACACTAGATTTTTTTGCTTACACAGTAATCGTTTAAGTAATGATGCCAATACTTTGATACTTTTACTCAAGTGGACTTTTGCTTTCTTAGCAATCTATATTTACTTAAGTAAGAAATAAGAGTACTTCTTCCACCAGTGCATTGTGAACATACTGTTCTTTACCAAGATCATTCCCCAGGCTGAACAAACAATGCACTGCAGCTGCAATCTGCACTGAACAAGTGTCTAATTCGCTAAGGCTAGTACAGACCGTTGATTCAATCTGCTCTGTGAATCTCCCCATGGTTGCATTACGTGCATCTTAACACACACTAGGAACTGGCTGAATGGTACAGTGCTGTAGACAGCCTCCCAAATTTAATGAGACCCAAATGTGAAACGAAGCACTAAGTCCGCAAAATCGCCTAAATCTTCTTTCTATTTTTCTGAACTTGTTTTAGGGAATGCAGGATTACATCGTGAGAAAGCTTGACTAAACCCCATTTGCCAACCACTTTTATTCTGTTAATTAATAAAGGAGTTGTTTTTTATCAATTACATCAATTGTTTTTGTCGCATGAGGAAATAATTTGATGTCCGGCAGAGTCAAAGGCATAGAGTTTCCAACTAGTGTCCTATTGACGGATGTCATCCAATTATTGTATCAGGAATGCATCAAAAACAGCAGAAATCTCCATGTATTCAAGGCTTCATGGGTTGTGTAATTGATAGAAAATACGTTATTTTGGGGTGTGAACTACTTATCTAATATTCAAGCATCATCTAAACCTGTACGTCAGTTGACCAGGGTCCCCCAGGGGTCTGTAGATGGTAATAACCCCCCCCCCCCCCCACACACACACACACACACACACACACACCAAATCTCTTCACTGACAATAGCCAATTTACAAGCTTATGAGCTTGTAGATCTGTGGTTATGCCACAATTATCACAAACAACTACTTATTGGGCATGGGGGAGGGAAGAATATGTAATGATCGTCTCTACACCGTTTCCCCAGAAATTATTCCAGGCAACATGCCTTGTGAAGGTTTAACAAAGCTCTGGCAAAACATTCCTCTACTTTCGTTATGCTGGAAAAAACATTGAAATGTGTTCTCTGCCTCATTGTTGTTTGGGTGCTCACTGCTAAAGAAAGGGCTGACCCAGCAGCAGCAATTACTGTGACCTTCTGAGACAATCTGACCCAGCAGAACCGCTCTGCTCAAATTGCACCTCATCTCCAGAGGCCAATAAGTTCTGTGTTCATCTAAAAGTCACAAGGAAGCCTTATTCATTCCGATGGAATATATAATTTACCACTATCATAATATTTACAACTATATTCCCTAAAATGCATAATGTATGACAGGGTGCCCTTTGACCTGTCTCCGGTAGCCTGTGGGAAACATACACAGCAGCAGCCTACATAATGTAAGCAGACTGGCCACCCGGCGAGAGCATGTTCCTCTTAGGTATATGCTGCTGGGCAAATTCCTTATCTGAAGTTTAGCTACGGCTGTAGTTGGAAGATGCACTACAGCTGTGCATGGGAGACCAGCTACAGCTGTGCATGGGAGACCAGTTCTGTTTTGTAATGTGTCAAACAAACAGAATCTAGCAGAAGAGGCCGTATTGGTCAGGAAGGCAGATGGAGTACAGACCTGAAACGCATATAGGAAGGTAGTCGGTAGTGCAAGGGCCACAGTAGCTCAGGAGATAAGAGTGGCCACTTATAAGCCCAGTCCACACCAATGCATTTGCAGCGGTCTGGATTTACCGGATAATGGTTGTTGCAAGTAGTTGCAAGGAGTACAAGTCATTGCAGTTGCAAGGAGTTACATTGGTGTTAATCTGAGTTCCCAGAAGTTATTTCTTTTTAGGGGTTTGAGGGTGTGGACTGTGGACAGAGGGTTCCTGATTCAATCCCCGGTTCCCCCTGAGTTAGTGTCAAAGTGTCCTTTAGCAATAGACTGAACCCCAAACTGCTCCTGATGAGCAGGTTGGTGCCTTTATGATTTCATCTGTGTCGGAGTGTGAATGTGAGTGTGAATGGGTGAATGCAATGCACATTGTAAAGCGCTTTGGATAAAGGTGAGGTCCACTGGTTGGAATATCCAGCCGTTTTTAAATGCAAGAGTAAGGAATCTCTATAGCAGTGGCTCCAAGAACCACTGCACCACAGTCCATCATCTCACCACTCACCTGGTGCAGAGAAACTACAGTAGTTTTACTGTAGCTCACACCTTTTTCTGCTGATGCCAACATCTTGAATCCTGACACTCCTGGTGAGCAGGATCCAGCTTTTGTGTGTGCAGTGCACATGTCTATGTATGTGTATGCAGACTATGCACATGCACACTTATTTGGATGTGTGTGTCTGTGTGTGTGTGTGTGTGTGTGTGTGTGTGTGTGTGTGTGTGGGTGTGTCTGCGTGCGTGCTTGCGTACGTGTGTGTGCGCACGTGTGCTCGAATGTGCGTACGTGCGCAATGCAGAGGATAGTGGTCACCATTTTATCCTCTCCGTTAACTCTTTGTAATTAGGTCAGTACCACAACCCAGTAGCACCGCAAACTGCAACTCAGCACACATATCAGCTTGTTTGTGTGTGTACACGCACGTGGTGTGTATGTGTGTTTCTGGGACAAAAGACAAAATAAGGTAGTATAACACAGCAGGAGCAGCGTCTTTTCTGCCTTGGGAGACATGATTTAGGGTCATTTTTCCTGTCGCCTCCTCTGTCATTTGCCATCACTCTTGCTTTCTATATATTTATGTGAGTCTTTCTCTATTTCTGAGTCTTTCTCTATTTCTCTATCTCCCTCTCTCTCTCTCAATTACAATGATGGCACATCTTGTCTTGTAACATCACAGCTATGGCAGAGGCATTGTGACATGAAATCCATTTATCATGGCTTATATAACTCATACCTGCAGCATTATGCTGTCATGTGTCATCAGCACCATTGATGGCTTTGAGAACATGATCTATCTAATGTAGAGGACATACTATACTCACGCTCTCAACTCCCCTCCACTCAATCTTAGGGATATCCTTCTATCTTGTGCTATCTAAGTTGATAGCTATTGATTTCACCTAAAACAAAAAGCATTTTATCCATGCTTAATATTCCAACGTTTGGGGCGCCCTTTGCCACATGTCATTCACCATCTCTCTCCCCATTTCCTGTCAGTCTACTGTATCCTATCAAATAAAGGCTTAAAAGCCCAAAAACAAATCTTAAAAAAAATATATATATTCCAACGTTTGGATGTGAGGCTGTGAGTTGGACCTGTTGTCCAAAAATAAAACCTAAGGACTTGGGGAATTAGCCCTGCACTACTTTTTAGTTGTTTACCACCAATCAAACTCTGAAAAAAGTTTTTATTGTCCAGTCTGGGAATGAAGAGACACAATGTACTGGGCTAATAAAACCTTTCTTGTGCTAGATTAGCATCCTATTTGTCTTGTTTATCATCAGCATTCCATTAGCTGTATCATTAGGAGGTTTGTATCTAGCTCTTGGTAAGGTAACAACTTGCATAATGACCTTTTGCTACGATAGATATTATGTCTCCTTGTTATGGACTACGCCGTAAAATCCTCAGTGTTGATTTATCCATTTGTAACTCTGAGAAGATACAAATATAGCCAAATGGTCCCTTAATGGTCCATTTGATTGCATTTGTACATTCTCAGAGTTAAATAAAAGGGGCGTGCAACCTATAGGCCCATTAAGTAGTTTTGTTTACTGGTGAAAAACTATAGAAAGGCAAAAAATGGCAGGCTGACCTTATAGCATACACTGATGTAAGCAATTCAGCTGCAGCTAATACAATTAATAATGGTTGTGTTACATTTTGCTTACATGGCCGTGTACTATAAGGTTAGCCTGCCTTGTTTTTTTTACCCTTTTCACTGTAGCCTATACCCCTTTATCACTGATCACAAGGATTTTATACTGTAGTGTATAGACCAGTGATTCTCAAACTGGGGACCCGGGACCCTCAGGGGTCCTTTAGGAGTTATGGGACTGTAACTCAGAGAGTGTACAGATTTTATAGCATAGATTGTGGAAAGTGGGGGTAAGAAGTGGGGGTCCGTGACATAATACATATCAAACTGGGGGTCCTTGAAATTATAATAGGGACTCTAAGCAACGGCGGCTATGGCAGTCCGCTCTGGCAACCGGAAATGGATCAGTGCTCGATAGATAAACCTGCTTGCCGTCACAGCCCATCCTACTCCGGCAGAAGCTACCTTTCCACGCCCCGTCACCATGGGATCCAAAGAGTTCAGTCAAAGGGGTGGGAACCCGTTGCTGATGGCTGTTTGCTTAACGATTTTGACTGCTACGGCGATCATGTCATAGCAGCTGTAACCGTCTTGGCTTAAAGTCTCTAATGTTTGCAAACCACTGCTGTAGATATTGCTATGTGTGTGTGTTCTGTCTTCATTCCTTACACTGCGTGTTGGCCTTAACCCGTGTCCCTCCTCCACGTGGTTCGAGCATGTGTCCATGCTGGTGATCCTGCTGAACTGTGTGACTCTGGGGATGTTCCAACCGTGTGAGGACGTCACCTGCCAGTCTGAGTGGTGCCTCATCCTACAGGTGGGTGTCAATTTAATCTTCTTCTTTACGCATTACGCTACACAGCACAATCCTCAATGCTTATATAGTCAGTGGTGGAAAAGTACTCACATTTGTTACTTAAGTAAAAGTATCGTTAACGCAATGAGGCGAGGCATCTACATTGCGGAGGTGACACGTTTTGAGCTTGTAGAACGGCAACAGCACGACATCATACGATGAAATACTTTTACTCAAGTACATTTGGAATTCTGGACATTTACATTGCAGTATTGATACTTTTACTCACCGCTGAGTTAGACGAACAGACCCCCACGGTCGGGGACCATACGGCTGTCCGCAGCTAGCCTGGCTTAGTCAGATAATATCACACTGCATATATTATCTCCCTTGTGTTAGCAATGGAAGATAGAGTTTAGCTGCGCAAGGCTAGTCCGCAGCAGCAGCCATATAACAACGTTCTCTCACGGCTTGGTTTGGTGTAGGGGGAAAAAAGATCAGACTAAGTACAGAATGAAAGGTCAAGTTTATTAAGTATTGATCGTTCAAGTGGTTAAATATCTGAAAACACAAATTGACATGCATCCAAAATACACTGATGATTGTGCTGTCAAACAATGAAACTATATGGAATCTATGAAAAGGTTGTGGGGGTCCCTGCTTCATCTCTCATTCTCAACTAAGGGGTCCTTGGCCTGAAAACGTTGAAGACCCCTGTGTTAGGGATTAGAGAGTGTCTCGCTCAGGAATACTTGGACACAGAGCCTGGGGCGAACCGAGGGTCGAACCAGCTGACCTTTTGGTTCCCACGTGGCCTCTTAACTCGCTCAGCTAAAGAAAAAGTGTCCGTTTGATTACATTTGTATACTAACAGAGTAACAAATGAGGGTTTTAATGTGTACCATGCTACTCCGCTCCTCCCCCTGGTATCAGCACTGCAGAGGCTGCGGTTGTCAGTGCAGTGCTTTTAATTAAAATAGAAATATAATAGCCAATATGGTTGTTGTTTGTGATCATTGTGGGTACCTTGAAAACGCAAAGTGCAATAGCAGCAGCAGTTCCAGTGAGTGCACACAATGCCAGTGAAGGCTGCAGGGAGATGAAATGAGGTGTACTTATTTACAAAGTGCCAGCTCTGGTAGTTGTGCTACTGCTGCACCTGCAGAAGAAAACCACCAGGGCCGGACTGGGACATAAATTCCGCACTGGTATCTTGGCCCAGACTTGCCCACCACGACCGGCGGCAAATCGAACATAGAAGATCTACAACCCACAACGTGTCGAGGCAGCGATGCGTTGTGGTCTTATATCAGCGGTTAAATGTTTGGGTGGGACTCCTGGGCCACAGTATCCTGTAATTGGGCTCCTAGGCCAGTATTCAGATGATAGACAAGCCAGTGGGCCAATCATGTGATGTCTCTCTGCTCTGTGGGCCTGTGCTACAGCCTTCTCTCCATGCTGGCCACCTGGTTAGTGACTATAGAGTTTACCTGACAAAAAAAAGAAAACTGGTTTTGAGAATCTCTGTCCTACTATAGTGAAGGAAATGGTCACAAAGTGTTATGCTTTAAGCACAGCAGGCTCACAACATAAACAGGTTGTAAAATAGTAGGAAGTGTCTATGTTAGCTCTGATGTTTTTTTTTCTTTTTTTGTCAACCACTTGTTTCAGTGTTGTGTCTGGCTCTGGGGCAGTATTGACTCTTGGTGCAGAAGCTGTGCTTTTTATTTTCCGTATCAGAAACCTCATATGTCCATTGTTTATATGTTTATTCATTTTTGGGGGGTAAACAAAATAGTGAAAATACCGGATTTATAAGCTCACAACACGTTATGTTTTTTCTACCCTTGTGTGACGCATTTGTGTGACGAAGTATGGTATTAGTTTACAAAGAAAAAAACGAACAACATTGAAATATGGAGATACAAGGTTTCTGCCCGACAGCAACGGAATGCAGTTGTTGTTGGGCTGCAGCGGCTGTCCAATTAATGAAGTCACGACCCAACTGTGCTATAAGACAGAGCTGTGCCTCGCTAAGCTCTCACCAGCTGATGGAGTTGAGGGTTATTTTATTTGTTTATCTCTGAGAGTTTTACACAAGTTTGTTTTTGGACTTTACTGTCTTTTAAAACTTTGTTTTTACATGTATGAACATCAACCTACAGTATGGAAAGGTACACTAGTATTTTGTGTACATAATGCAAGCTTCTCTCACACATACTTTGTAGATATTGCAATAATAATGTGTCACAAAATCCCAAGGCCCACCTGGACATGACTCGTGTGTGCCTTGTCACACTGTCAGAAATACCACTGCCGTATAAAATACACACACACACACACACACACACACACACACACACACACACACACACACACACACACACACACACACAAATACACTGGTGTTATTTGTGTTATTTCTTTACGTTGATCATATACATATGTCTGAATGTGTTGTTTGTCATTGGCGCCCAGGTGCTGGATGACTGTATCTTTGCCTTCTTTGCCGTGGAGATGGTCATCAAGATGGTTGCCCTGGGGATCTTCGGCTCCAAGTGTTACCTCGGCGACACGTGGAACCGTCTAGACTTCTTCATCGTCATGGCGGGGTGGGTATCCCACAATGCCTCTCTCTCTTCCACCCATGTTCTTTCACTGCCGATCTGAGACTGACACCGGTGGTCACCTTAGGCATGGAAGATCACATTTTAGTTCTGCCTGAGGACACACACACACACACACACACACACACACACACACACACACACACACACACACACACACACACACACACACACACACACACACACAGGTATGTGGACATAGCTACAGTACACGTACACATGTGCTACAGTATGGACACACTCACATGGTCACCTGTTTGCAACATAAATGAATGAATGTACTGTAGCTGCACAGGTGTGTGTGCGTGGGTGTGTCATGGCATGGTTGTTGGAAGATATTTGTGGCAATTGATTGTAAGTCTCTCTCTCTCTCTCTCTCTCTCCCTCTCTCCAGGATGATGGAGTATTCGTTGGATGGTCATAACGCTAGTTTATCAGCCATCCGTACCGTCAGAGTGCTCAGACCACTCCGGGCCATCAACAGAGTACCAAGTAAGTCTTCACTTCACTGAAGTGTGCGTGTGTGCGTGCGTGTGTGCATGCGTACTGATTTAGAAGGCTTTTGTAGAACTGGACTCAGGTCTTAATGGGTTACTGTTAACGCAATAAATTGAGGTCAGGGTGAAGATTAAGGTGAGGGAATGAAGGTCATCAGGAGAGTTGAGTTGCGTGACAAGTGTTGAACGATGAAAGTGATGTCAAAACGTTCTCCAAAATGTCATAGGACAGTCTGAGGGGTTTCAGGATTTCTTGGCTGGGGAATCCAGCAATACATATAAAGAGAAGTACACACTCCCTTTAATAAGAGTCTTTTTTAATAAAGAAGCAGCAGTAGCCTTCAGATAACAAAGGCATTTCGGCACGCAGGCTTTCGTCAGTGTTATAGTCTATAACAGTTGAGTGCGATGCTGTCAGCAAGTCACAGACAGTAGGAATGCCCAAACTGAGAACGTCATGATATACATTGTCGTTTGACACCTGTCACTCAAAGTACTGACCTTTAGTGTTAGTTGGTTAGGCTTACGTTACCTGAGCCTGGTAAACAACCCGGCTAGCGTCTTTTTTGCCATATGGAAAGTTACCATACATCATGGAAACCAATGTGTGTGTGCACGACTGCACGTGTTTCTGTCATTTCCTTGGAAATCCACTCTGACAGCAACACTGATAGCAAATCGAGGAGCTAGTAAGTAAGCACTCTAAGCCGTTACTCACTTCCCTAAAAGCCCTGTGACAGAAAGCAGCCATGAATCTAGAACCTGGAGAAGCACTAGACAATGGTGTCATAACATTCTGGAGGTTTATGGGACAGCATGGCACCAACTTCAACTTGAAGTTTATTGTCACAACACACGTTTACCACCATGGCTGGGGTCCATTAGGCTTAGACGGCCATTATCCCTTCATGAGTATGTCTGCGAGGTTTTCTATTGTATTCTCCTACTTTTTGGGTTGAAAGGATGAATAAAAGAACGCTCTGACACTTTAACAATACTTATTAACCTCAAAATGACACTGTTACTTGTAATGCTTGTGTAGTATTTTTGGATTTATTTGATTGTTTATTTCATTCTGCAAATTCAATTATCTTGTTGATCAGCTATTTTCCCCTGTTCATCGCACAACAACGTATTAATGGCTGAAGTGGTTCAGCTGGACTGGTATCTTGATTCATATACTGCCTTACTGACAGTATGGCGGTCTGTTTACTGTCTCACTGAACCATGCCAGAAAGCTGTGTGTGTGTGTGTGTGTGTGTGTGTGTGTGTGTGTGTGTGTGTGTGTGTGTGTGTGTGTGTGTGTGTGTGTGTGTGTGTGTGTGTGTGTGTGTGTGTGTGTGTGTGTGTGTGTGTGTGTGTGTGTGTGTGCGCGCGCACACACGTGCGTGTGTGTCTGTGGCCTATACATATTTATTATTTACGCATGTACAGTGGTGTGAAGTAACTAAGTACATTTTAGGCCTGTCAGTTCCCCTCTATAATCCAATTTGAATTTCATTCATTTATTATTGTTAGTTTCCAAAAATAGTCGAATATTTTATATAATATATAATTATATTAAAACATTTATGGTTACACAACAATTAACACCAAAATCCACACATACAGATGCTATAATAACAGTCTAAACAAAAAAGTGAACCCAACTATATCAGATGGCTTTAATTTAGGTTAATTTTTTGATAAGAGGAGATAAATGTTACAGTAGGTCCCAAGTTCTCCAACTTATTACCTCGTGTATATAATGTTGTAGCTTTATATGGCATGGAACAATTACACTGATCTACAAGCCTCACCAGATTGCCTCAGCAACGCATTATGGGTTTAGAGATCGGCTGGGAAGAAGCTACAGCATGTTGTGCTGAGCTGTGTGTCTGAGAGAATTCCAATCCACACAGACGCGCACTGCACACTGACACTGCGAGTCGCGACAGAAAGAAGCAGAGAGGATTCTTCTACATAACATTACCGATGGACACGGACAACAATCTTACTACACGCTGTTGTCAATGATTACGTTTCTTAAAGTAACTTTCAAGTGAAGTGGGGGAAACTTTGGGGGGGAGGACTTAGCGAGTTTGTTTTCAGCCTTTTCACCGCACTGAACCAGTGTGGTGGGAGAAAGAGAAGAGCAGTGTCGGATTTCTCACAGTCTCCAAACAACCAAACAACACACACACACACACACACACACACACACACACACACACACACACACACACACACACACACACACACACACACACACACGCACACACACACACTGCAGTGCATCTCACACTCTCAAATTGTATTGTTGATCATCGTGACACGATGAAAGCGTTTGTTTTCGCATTGGTAGGTCAGAAAAAAAAAATACTTCCGAATAGCAATTTAAGTATTCGACTGTAATACATTTTTCTCATATTCGACTTGTAGTCGAAAAACTAATTTCATTCTGACAGCCCTAGTACATTTACTTAAAGGGGAAGACCACCCATTTTCAATATTGAACTATGTCATTAACCCTTTCCAAGCCACGGGGAGCCCCTTAATGTTAAAACCGTACTATATCGAACTTCCTAGGGGGGGAGGGGCAGCCAATCGTCTTTTCCCGTACTTTCCCGTATTTACCGAAATAAATGATTTTCATCCGAAAATCGGCGATCGTCTAACCTTCCCTAGTCACCACTCGTGCATCGATAGCTCATGGCTGGGCTGAGATGAAGCAGAAGTGATGTCATTGGCCTTTCCTTTTCCAAGGCACATTATCCCATTCGGTTACTGTCTGTACCCTGGTGCTTGTACAGCAGCCATGCTAGGGGCTATGCTAGCGAAGATTTTCAGTTCTGCTCTTGATTAATTGCGGGGACATTTACGTGAACGGATCGCGCACGCGAAACGCACGGGGAGATCGATGATCGGCCAAAACACCCATTCTATCCCAACGGAGATCGAGAAAATCACGGTGAGTTACTGACCTGGGAAAAAAAAAAAAAAAAAAACAACGGCGCTGTTCAAGATGGAGGGGCTGCGGGCTCATGTTTATAAACATAATATTATGTCTCGATCACAATACAATAATAGAAATTTCACGGCTAATCTACCAACCCCCATTCTATTTCGGCTTAGAAAGTGTTAATATACCTTAGAGGAGTTGTGTGGAAATAGAAAAAAAGTTCCCCCCCTTCTGTGTTGCCTAGAACTGGAGGATTGATTTTGGGGTTTGTATTGTAAATTACAACTTGATGACATCACACATTGTACTTTACAATACAAACCCCAAAATCAATCCTCCATGCAGTTCTAGGCAACACAGAAGGGGGGGAACCTTTTTTCTATTTCCACACAACTCCTCTAAGGTATATTAACTCATTGTGTGCCATTCACGAGTATTCTCGTGATATATTAGCGCATCCCACAGTGCCAATCACGAGAATACTCGTGATTTAAAAAAAAAAAAAAAAAAAAAAAAAACTTTTTTTTTAAAAATGTTTTTAAATTTTTTTTTTTTTGGACCCCATCAAATCTAGTGAACATGATTTCAATCGCGATTTTGCATGTTCCACCCCCATACAACCCCCATACAACTCAGGTAGCAGACCTCCAAGCTCACAACAGTGTAAAACACAACGGCTATTATCTCAAGAATGCCTGAACGGATTTCCAATCGGTTTTTTTTGTTTGAAAGCTGTGAACAAACTGCACAAATCCACCCCAATGCAATCCAGGATTGCATTGAATTTTTTAGAGCTCATTCTTCTCTGTTTTTTTCCCATGCATGAGGTGTGCAAGGGTTAATCATGGCTAAGTTGACGAAAATAAGGCTTTTAAAATGCTTGGTAGCCAATAGCTAACTTCAAGCTAACTTCATCCTCTTCCTGTACATGCACAAAGGAAAGTGTTCAGGCAAGTCATGGCTGCAGGGCTTCTGCATATACCAGCATATCTCTATGGGAAAGTCTCTAGCACTCTGGACACCCTCTAGTGGTGAAAGGGTGGCATTAAATGAGTTAATGACATAGTTCAATATTGAAAATGGGTGGTCTCCCCTTTAAGTAGTAAGATCTACAAGCTCACAACGCGTCGCAACCAGGATAATGGATGTTGGGGATATTTTGATTATCGTCCCATCCCTAGTGTGTGGCCTAGACATATGTATGCATGTATGGCATGTGTGTGTGAATGATGACGCCTCTTTCCCAGGCTAAAGCTGCAGTTAGCTTGTGAAAGAGGTTGGCCTTTATGTTCCCTCTTGAGTGATGATGATCACATACACACACTGTGTGTGTGTGTGTGTGTGTGTGTGTGTGTGTGTGTGTGTGTGTGTGTGTGTGTGTGTGTGTGTGTGCGCGCGCGTGCGTGCGTGCGTGCGTGCGTGTGTGTGTGTGTGTGTGTGCACAGGCACACACACCTGCAATATATGTGCCCGCATGTTTGTGTAAAGTGTGAGTGATGGCCATTTTAGAGAGTGTGTGTATGTTGGTGTGAGAAAATATGACTCCATATGATGTGTGTGTGTGTGTGTGTGTGTGTGTGTGTGTGTGTGTGTGTGTGTGTGTGTGTGTGTGGCCATCCCAGGGCACAGCAGGTATTACAAATACAGCCATAAAGCATGGCAGGTCCTCTGTTTCCAACAAGCGCACAGACGCACACACACACACGCACGCACGCACGCACGCACGCACGCACGCGCGCGCGCGCGCGCACACACACACACACACACACACACACACACACACACACACACACACACACACACACACACACACACACACACACACACACACACACACACACTCTGGACCCCATCTTCCACTCGATGCAAGACAGCGCTAAGCGCACAGCACAATTATCATTGCTATTTTCCAACCGACACGGTTGTAATTTCATATTTCCGGCCCCCACATTTTTACCGAATGATCCTGCGCCCATCGAGCACCCATCGAGCACCCATGGGCGCGTTGGTGTTAATATGAAGTGTTGTTTGGTGCAATGCTACCGGTATCTTACACACAGTGAGAAGAGTAAAAAAAGGGATTGCGCTACAAATCTGCTCTGGCCTGGAGTCTAGTGCAAGTCCTAGTGCATTCATTCCCCCAGCGCAGAATTTCCCTGCTATTTAAGGACTGCATTAGACAGTAGATTGTACAGCATATGTGGGGTTTCGCAATGCGCGCATGCACGCTTCTTAGCAATCAGTATTTCATCCACAACACAACACTAGAACCATTTTGGTGTTGTCATGTCCCAGACCTGAACTACAACAGCCACGTTAAGACAATTCCAATGTCAGCCTACTATCACCGTAAGAATATAGTTTATGATGGTATATCAACTTATCTACTTATCTCAGCAGGATTTGGACATCGTTGTCCATGCATTCATCTTCAGTGGACTTGACCAGGGCTGTCACAATTATGACATTTTACATGATGATTAATTGTCACTCAAATAATTGCGATTAACGATTTAATTGTGTTTTTGTCGTTGACAATTACATTTCTATTTGGCTTGTAGGCTTTGAAGTTGCACATAGCAGATATGAAACATAACCTAATATACAAAGAAATATTTGACAACATTATACTTAGAAAAATACATTTATAGTGGAAATAGCCGATCTACAAGCTCACAACGCGCCGCATCGCGGCACATTGTGAGCTTGTAGATCGGCTATTTCCAATATTTTTTAAATGTTTGAAAATGTATGAACATTTTTCAACTTGTGAACGATTATGACGATTATGTCAAATAATGGCGATTAGACGATTTTGTAATAATTGTGACAGGCCTAGACTTGACTACTGTAACGCTATCTTTACAGGTCTCCCTAAAAAAGCAGCTGCATGCAGTTGATTCAGAACACTGCTGCTCCACCATCATATCCCTCCAGTTCTTAGATCTTTACACTGGCTCTCTGGGCTCTCTGTCTGTCAAAGAATTGATTAAAAAATGCAAATTATTGAATGGTTTAGAGCCCAAATATATTTTTGATCATGTGCTTTTTCATGAACCATCCAGACTTCTCAGGTTTTTCAGGTCTGCTTTCTGAACCCAGAGTCACAACTAAATGCAGAGAAGCAGAGTTCTGATTTTTTATTCACCACATACACTACAGCAGGGGTGGGCAACTTTGATGATGGTGAGGGCAACTTTGATGATGGTGAGGGCCACTATATTTCCACCTTCACTCCAGAGGGCCACATTTGGGCCACATTTGGGCCACATTTGTCAAAACGCATCGCGCTGCGATGCGTTTTGAGCTTGTAGATCGGCTATTTTTGCGTCTTTTGAATTGGAATCCTGAATTATTTCTTGTTATTTCTTGATTGGAATCCTGAAATATAACATTTTGATTTAATTTCAAACGCATTTAGTTATATACTCATGTTAACTTTATGAACCTATACAAATACATTGGTCATACTAGTCATTAAGCTACTAATATAGACTGACGGAATTAAAGCAGGTCATGTTTGGAATTGTAACAGCTGAAATCAATAATTATCAGTATTCCGGTATTAACCTGAGGGCCGCATTAAGTGAAAGTGAGGGCCGCATGTGGCCCCCGGGCCGCCAGTTGCCCATGTATGCACTACAGTATCGGCAATAACCTGTCAGGAAAAAACAAGGAACAACATCATTCCACTGATATCTCATTCAGTAGATGTCAGCTCTGTGATAGAATGTAAAAAACACAGAACTCTCACCAGAGGCTTTATATTTATCTCTTCGCTTACTGTAAAGGCAGTTTCTGCATTAACCACATACATTAAACCAGGGGTCTTCAACAGGGGGTCCGGGACCCCTAGGGGGTCCTCAGAGTTACTACAGGGGTGTCACCATATCTTTCTGCGATGGGATCTTTTTTTACTACAACTGCGAGTTGTTGTGAGCCTGTAGATCGTATATTTTCGGGCCAAGAGGTTTGGTGTTTAGGGAGAAAGAGCAGACCAAGTACAGAGTCAAAGGTCAAGTTTACTAAGGATTGAGAGTTAAGTGGTTAAATATCTGAAAATACACCTTAAAATTATTCCAACTTAATAGAAAAGATAATTAGTAAACACTAAAAAACATGAATTTACAGAACACAGATAACAGTGCTGTCAAACAACTCATTGAAGCTAAAAGTTGAATCTGAAACATCATTTTATATACACGTATGTAATTGGGGGAAATCTGCTGTAGACCGCCTTAGGGTTTAAGTGGTTAAATCATATCTAACCATATATGAAGCTCTAATCCATTCAACAGGGCTGTTTTTAGTGTAGCTACAGCATGTGCACGGACAGTATGCATGGATCATTGACACACAAAAGCCTTGGCTTTTACCTCTCAGTGATAAAACATCAAAGGGACAAATCGGGTATCGCAGAACGTTTAAAATCCTCGGAGTTTGTTTATTGTGTCACTACATTTTCGTTTGTCAAACAATGTCATGCTCTGTTGGCTCTGGTTAATATTTGTTGCCTGGCAACAAACCTCAGTCTAGTGTGTGTGCATATCAGAGTTGAGCGGGAGCTGTCAGCGACAGCGTGTGTACGTATAACTCTTCCTGGATAGATGACTCCCGTCGTGCCTCAGTTGCCATACATCGACTCTGCCACTGGCGGCGCCGTTAACCTACATTAGTTTTTAATTATGTTTAAATTAGAGCAGTCGATTACTTCGCTCTGGCCCGAAAGTTAATGCTGCCGATAGTTTTCTGTTTTTTACCTCTGTCCTGGCACGTGCGCACATAGACATCAAAGGGGGCTTGAGCCCCTGCCCTTTTATCCATCTGTAAAGTGCCCTCTCCAGACCATGAATGCAGTTTTTTACTATGGTGAAAGAAATGCAAATGCCCCCTTTCTATGCCATACCTGAAGGCGGCATAAAAGAGAATTGCTTTGTCCAAACTCTCCTGAACATGAATGCAGCATCTCATGTTGAAAGAATTTCCCTCTCTGTGTAGAAATCCATGCCGTTACACCACATCTCCAGTATTGACTTGATTGGTGTGTGGTATCACGCACCTTATTAAAATAGCAGACCTCCAAGCTCACAACACGTCGCAGCGTGAAGCGTTGTGAGCTTGGAGGTCTGCTATTTTCGATATTTCCACCAAAAGGCCCTTTTAGAAATATCAGCCCCTGCCTCTCTAACATTCTCTGCACGTCCCTGCCTCTGTCCCCTACGCTCCGTCCCCTGCTGCTGTGGGACTGCACAGGGCTATAGGATTTAGTTGTCAGACTGGATGACATCTCTGTGTTGACTGGGTGGCGAAGCCATGGCCACGGCTCATCGCTGTTCTGTCCTCTGGCCGCTGTTGTCACTGTCTGTTTGTGTTCGTGCTGGGCTGAGCTGTTTGCGAGGGTGTGTGTGTGTGTGTGTGTGTGTGTGTGTGTGTGTGTGCGTGCGTGCGTGCGTGCGTGCGTGTGCGCGTGTGTGTGTGTGTGTGTGTGTGTGTGTGTGTGTGTGTGTGTGTGTGTGTGTGTGTGTGTGTGTGTGTGTGTGTGTGGACACAACATAAAGATTTTGAATAACAATTTGCTCATTGTTTGGTTGAATCCAGTGTGCAAGTTTGTACAACTCGTTGCAGTCTCTACTTCCATTTTCCACTCCCATGACTAATTCTGAAATTGGCTTCAGTCTTTAGTCTTTATTCGGATCCCCATTTCCCCATTGGCTTCATGCTGCCGCGGTCATCCTGGGGTCTTCCTGGTGTCTTCCTACAACAACTTTGTGCCTTTTTGCACCCATATTAGCCTTGGATCAAGACTATCATAGATGTATTTTATCACGTTTTACTTTTGTCTCTATGATAGTCTTGGTCTCTACCCCCTAATAGTCACTGGACATCCTTGCGTACAGCCTGTAATTCTCCATACATGTACAAAAAATCATATTAAGTAACAAATCTGTTGCCACAGATTTTAACTCGACATTCAGAACACTGTATTGGTCTATATTTTTCAATAGATACTGTATGTGTTTTAATCTCGTCTGTGTCGGACTCTGTCGGAAGTTCCCTGGCCTGTATTCCTCAATGCTTGGTAGTGGCGGGCGCATCAGGTGAAAGCCGGTATTACACTCAATGTAAATGAGGAAATAAAATGGCTGGGATTAAAACACTTCTTTAATGAAAAATAATGTTTAGGGGCCGCCCTCTGGCCTACCGGTCCAGGCGCATACCACATAGAGTCAGTGTAGCATGACAGCGTGTCGCTGGTTCAATTCCCGATTCCGACTGCCTTGCTGCTGTGTGTCACTCCCCATCTCTCTCCCCATTTCCTGTCAGTCTACTGTCCTATCAATAAAGGCATAAAATCCCCCAAACATATCTTAAAAAATAAATAAAAAATAATGATCAATACAGTGCACAGAGATTCTGAATGCTAAGTTAATATCCGTGGCTACCGTGCAAGCACCTTATATTTTGCATTTGTACATTTTCTGAGAACTACAGACTTTATCGGCAGATGTCCACTGTCCAGTGACAATGGGGAGGGGGGGGGGGGGGGGGGTTAAAGGCTATCAAATGCAAATGTCAAAATCAATAAAATAGATCTATTGATCCAATGCACTGGGGAAATACAGTACCACCCAAGCAATTGCGCCCTGCGTTCTGCGCCCTGTGCCATACGTCCTACTGTAAATAGGGACTCCTCTCTCTTTCTTTCTCTCAAATACACACGCACGCATGCACACGCACGCACGCACACACACACACACACACACACACACACACACACACACGCACAGATGTTGCTTACCATAGCTTAAAAACGGATCTGGTCTAGATGGATGGATGGGTAAAGATGTCTCATCCTCTCATCCTGGGTTTTCTCTGGGGCTTTCCTGCCACGTCATGATGAAAATGTAACCAGGAAGGCAACTCTCTGCCTAATTAGCTATCTGTCCCTTTTTTCTCTCTTTACAGTCCTTTGATAAGAGTGTTATACGCGCACGCTCGCACGCACGCACGCACACACGCACGCACACACGCACGCACACACACACACGCACGCACAGAGATGACTCATTCCCAGGAACAATTAGGACTTCACAGGACAGCAGAGTTGAAAGCCCAGAATGCGTTCCCTTTTTTAAAGTCTGTTAGTCTTTCCGATGCTATCTACACAGCATGCTGAACGCTGCTCTGCTTATCTGGAACACACAGTACAATAGAACACTGGTTCTCAACTTTTTCAGGCCGCGACCCCCAAAAGAATCATATTTTAACTGGGGACCCCCCACCCTGATGAGCACTAAGAGTTGATGCATTACATTTTGTAAAACACGGTTCTATTGTGAGAATAGCTGATCTACATGCTCACAACGTTGTGAGCATGTAGATCGGCTATTTTCACAATTTCTGCCTCTAATATTTGAGAATTTGGCCAATGTTTAACTTGTCATTTTAGATGTATTAAAAAGTCACACAATTGTCACTTTAGAAATGTGCTTATACCCTCTATACATTTAAACTTTGCTTTGCTTTTTAGTGTTTCACATTAAGCTAATCATCATTGGGACCCCCAAAAATATTTTGGGGACCGTCCTGGGTCACAGGTTGAGAACCACTGCAATAGAACACTGGCTCCCCTCGTCCCTTTATTCTTAAATCTGATAAAAGCTGGGACCCCCCACATGTTTGTGCGCACGAACAAAAGCACACACGTGTTTAAGCACTTATTAAAGACGAATAGCAACAATAGCAGAATTATACGTTCGGTTACACTTTACTTAAAGGTCACCTCTCTAATGTATTATACTGTAATCACATTTGTGATGCATTATAATGCGCTTATAGGGCATTATAACACTTGTTATAAATGTTCATAGTCATATATGAAAACTTATAACAATGTTTATAATCTATTAAGTATTGGTTATGTTCCACTGAGCTTATAATCCATTATGACCAGCATTTAGATTATAAACATTGTTATATGATGTCATACATGCAGGGGTCTTCAATGTTTTCAGGCCAAGGACCCCTTAGTTGAGAGAGAGATGAAGCAGGGACCCCCACAACTTTTTCATAGATTCCATATAGTTTAATTGTTTGACAGCACAATCATCAGTGTATTTTGAATTCAATAGCCGATCTACAAGATCTACAAGCTCACAACGCCTTGCTGTGAGCTTGTGGATCTGCTATTTTTGGCTAAAGTTCTCAGGATTTCTTTTTCTATCACGCAAAGATTTGGAGGACCCCCTGTATTAACTCTGAGGACCCCCTAGGGGTCCCGGACGCCCTGTTGAAGACCCTTGTCATACATGATTCTAAACATTTAAAATGAGTGTTATAATGCCCTATAAGTCTGACTCCATTATAATGCATTGCAAATACGATTATAATGTATTCTTAGACTTGTGGTAAGTGTTACCACAAGTTCTACTGTGATGGTTGGACGTGTTGGGCTTGATATCACATTGAGGACATTCAGACAGAGACGGTGGATGAAAGCAAGGATGCATTTAGGATGCACGTCAGTTTCAATGAAGAGCCATCATCACGCTTTACATTTGCATGTGAACTGCTCGTGCAGTGCGCGGATGCACGTGCACAGATGTTTGTACGTCTTTAAGCGCCTGAGTGTGCGCAGTGGGAACTTGTGTGTGTGGCTGCGAGTGTGCGTAGGCGTGCGGTGCGTGCAACCTACATGACGCTAGCCTGTGTCAGTGGTGTAAAGTAACTAAGTACATTTACTCAAGTACTGTACTTACTGTAGTTACAATTTTGAGGATCTTTTACTTTACCAGAGTGTTTACAATTTTCAGTACTTTTACTTCTACTCCACTACATCTCAGAGGTAAACACAGTATTGTACTTTTAATCCTCTACATTTATTTGAAAACTTTAGTTACTAGTGACTTTTGATTATTATTACATTAGATTTTTCATCCCTATATACATTTCGGCCATTTGAAAATAGCCTATCTACAAGCTTACAACGTGTCGCACCGCGACGCATTGTGAGCTTGTAGATCTGCTATTTTCAAAAGATTTTCATTCATTTGAAAACATGAAACGGAACATTCCGTATAACGACTACTTTTACTTTTTGATACAAACACTTTTGCACGTTTACTCGAGTCAATCTTGAATTCCTGGCTTCCGCTTGTAACAGAGTATCTCTTGCATTGCCGTATTGATACTTTTACCCAAGTAAGAAACGTGAATACTTTTTTTTCCCCCACCAATGACGTATACGCTGCTGCGTACACGTGAGAGCGCTGTGTGAGTGTATGGAATGTGACAGTGCTGGGAGCTGTGTAAAAGAGGACAGAACACCCTGAGAGCTCCTGGGGGACTGGAGCCCCTTCGCCCTGCTGACGCTGAGCGCCTGCGACAGCTGGAGGTGGGCACCGCTGCCTGTTAAGTAATTGTATCTGTAGGGGTAGAGGTTGCGGGTTCAGGACTCTCTGGGTGAAGTCATGTCAGACTGTCAAATGCTGTGTCGTCAGGCTCCGTGGTGTCATGGCCACGGGGACCAGGTTGTTGGTTGCAATCCCAGAAGAGGAATAAAGGTTGTCGCCTCCGATTATTATTATAATAAGAGCCCTGACTCCATGGACAGCCGAGAGCCTTAATTGTTAGGGGCAGGCAGCTGGACTGTGGC
>NC_137813.1:31217959-31262959 GCF_963921795.1 Nannobrachium achirus | reverse complement strand
TTGGCCTCATGGTGGCGCTATAACACCCCACTTTACATTTTGGCCTGTAACTCTTGAACCGTAGGTCGGAAAATTAAAAATATTTTTTCCCTGGATTCCTTGGGTCATGCCGCATCTCCCCATATAGGCCACGCCCATTTGCGCCATGATAGATTTTCCGCCATCTTGAATTTTCTCCAAAACACACTTTTTGCTCCTTTTCCTACATATTTTCTTCAAATGTCACAAAAATCGGTACACATGATCCACACACACACACACACACACACACACACACACACACACACACACACACACACACACACACACACACACACACACAGCTCCACTTCACACGGGTGTGATTTTTTATAGCAGTTTGACATTATTATTACTTATTTGTTGTCATGCTGTGTTGACATATCTTTATTGAATTACACATATTGAATCACAGTGGGAGCCGGAGGACATGATATTTTGTCTGTGTTATTAAGGCAGACATTCTGACAGGAAGTGAAGTATACAGTACATTACTGTTCCTAATGGAGCACAAATCAATATGACGGATGTTTAATTTGGTTGTTGTTGTATGACAATCACTGCTTGAACTCAAGTCAAGTGTGATTTAATTTCACTATAAACTTGAAGACCCATGACAAGCCATTTTTATGCAATGCGTAAGACGCATACAGCACAGTAGGAAACAGTTTTATCTTCAAAAGCTCATTGCAAAAACATTCATGGGAAAAGTAAACGTGATTTCATGAAAAACATCTAGACAATGTTCTCTTGCGAATTTTGAGGTGGGAGACATACTGTATATCCATCATATTATCCTGTTCCCTCTTTTGGGAGGAGAATTTGCTTCACTTCCAGGGGGTTAGAAGGTTCAGACATATCCCTTGAAGTTCTCAATGTCTATCACATGTGATTTTAAAGCTTTTTATAGCTTCCCTACTGTGTTTGGAGATGGGCAGTTGCCTACAGTATAACACATAACATTGGTTCTTAAAATCCATATATACGCTGGCTATAAAAAATAGAAGATATAAAAGCTCACAGCATGACACTTCCTGCCCTGCGCTCTTGTACATCTGTTATTTTTGAGAATATCTGAAAAACACATAAAATTATTGGAAAACTTAGTTTTTCAAGATTTTTTCTTTTTTACATAAATATTCTCTTCTGTGGATCCATGGCACAAAATATTTTCAGATGGGGGTCCGTGGCCAAATATATATGAATCTAGGGGTCCTTGACCTGAAAGAACGGTTAAATAAGTGTCTGTTACAGCCTCTAACGCAGTGTGTTTCTTTGTGTCTTTGCAGGCTATACAACCTGTCTATAAGTCCCTATTATATGTCTGAGGAAGGGGAGGAGAGCCCGTTCATCTGCTCCGCGCCCAGGGAGAACGGAATGCTTCGTTGCCACAACGTGCCACCTTACAGCGAGGGCGGGGCAGAGTGCTCGTTGGCCGCCCCGCCCCGGGGCGTGGCCCTGACGGAACCGCCTCCCGGCGTGGGCGGAGCCGGGGGCAACTGCGTGAACTGGAACCAGTACTACAACGTGTGTCGCCCCGGAGAGTTCAACCCCCACAAGGGGTCGGTAAACTTTGACAACATCGCCTACGCCTGGATAGCAATATTCCAGGTGAGAATATTGTGCATACAAGCAGACATACACATGGAGAAATATATAGTATATTGACATGTACATAAAAAAAACACACGTCTACTATGGTCATGGGCGAAAGGTAAACCGAACCAGAATCACAAGTACACAGTAAAATCCTGTTAATTCAACTCAGAGTTAAATTAACACATTAATCCTATGTTAAAGAAATGGAACAAACTTGACTCTAACTTGGTTCAATATTATACACTCTCAGTTACAAATGAATAAATGAACACTTGAGGATCTTGTGTATAGAGAAGACAGTCAGCGTGTTGAGATAGGATAGCTAGATAAGCATGTTTTCCCACTGAACGCTGGGGGAATTTTTGAAGTTGTAAACAATTTCCTCAAGTGATCCTGTTTTGGAGGCTGTGTCGCAGGACAGTGGACGAAGGCAGCGTGGCATCCTGACAGATTTGGGACATCGCAATGTTCTAAAAATACATGTTTTGGAGAGGGAACCAGAGAGAGAGAGAGGGCCATGAATGGGGGGACAATAGTGTAACCCGCTATACACATACGCTGACTTCACCCCGCTAAACCCTGCCTCTTCCCAGCAAAATCTCTGGTGTTCATTTCCCTGGTCAATTAACACTGGGGATTTGGAGGATCTGTCATAACGTTCCTGTCGGGTGGAAACCTTGTATGTTTTTATTATAATCTTTAATGTAAAGCTGCTATTTTCACTACTTTTGTGTGACACTTGATGAAGTAGGGCACTCATTTATGAAATATATACGTTGACATTTGGAGATATGAGGTTTCTACTTGACAGCAACGGAATGCACTTTAACATGAGTCGCAGGACAGGAGGAAATATGTGTGTGTGTCACACACACACACACACACACACACACACACACACACACACACACACACACACACACACACACACACACACACACACACACGGTAGTGAGTGATTAGTGCATGATGATGATGAGGAGGCGTGTAAATGTACATTTAATGAGTATTATGTTCCCAGGAGGCTGGGACCGTCTGCAGGTGTTGTGATATGATTCCCACCTAGTTGATTGATATGTCCTCCTCTTACTAATAGCTCTGATTCACCCTGAATGACTGTCTCTGAGACACAGACATAACGTCCCTCTTGCTCTCTCTCTCTCTCTCTCTCTCTCTCTCTCTCTCTCTCTCTCTCTCTCTCTCTCTCTCTCCACACACACAACATTAGCAAGAGTTTGAATTTGCGCATACAAGCCAGTGTTCCACATGCACACTGAGTATTTAGTCACAGTTGAAACGGACACAAACAGCATGCACACATACGGTACATGGGACAAACACAGGCACACACTTGTGTGTGCAACACATTCTCACCCCTAAAGCGCCATACAACCGACGCGTTGTCAAGTACTGTACTGCGTCGGACGATAGACGCTTTGGGATTGCCTACTGTTTCACGGGTTGGACGCATTGGGTGGTCTAAGAAGAAAGAAAAAAAAGTAGTTCCCGAAGCGGGATTCGATACCGCTTTGAAGGGTTTACTGGTTTACCAGCCACCCGTCACTACCGCTCACGCCACACTATAAACGACGGAGCTATGCCGTCTCAGGCGTCAATGAACGCCGAGAGCCGCCGCCGAGGGAGCGGTAGCGACCGAGTCGCCGCGCCGAACGGTGTGAATGGCGCATGAGCCGACTCAGCGGCGTTACCGAATTATGTGCCGTTATGGACAGAATAGTACATTTTGACCAGGGGACTGCTTCCGCGTCCGAATACGGCTCAAAGAAGGGACTACGTTATCATCCACGTTGTCAAAGATAAAAGCACAAAAAAAAGGGAATTTCCCAGTCGTCTGGTTAGCTCAATCGGTAGAGCATGGTTACGCAAAACCAGGGACTGGGGTTCGATTCCCCGTGGCGGCCGTCATCGTAAAATATTCCAGTAAAGACATGTCGGCGCATGCGTACTAAGACTCTCCGTTCTCCTCCTAAAACTCTCCGTTCGCGTCCGACCGTAGACGCAGTAGGTGTTCCCAAAGCGTCGCACGGGTGAAGCAGAAAGCGAGTTGGGAACGCGTCGGACGGGTGAAGCAGAGGGGGTGAGAATGGGTTGGTGTGTGCGTGCGTGTGTTATCTAAGATTGGATGTACAGTAAGTGTCTTTTTGAAGAAACACAGCGAGCACCTCTTTGTGGCTGAAATGAGATTTCTTATCTGTGTACTAAGGCATTTTATATTACTGTGTGTGTGTGTGTGTGTGTGTGTGTGTGTGTGTGTGTGTGTGTGTGTGTGTGTGTGTGTGTGTGTGTGTGTGTGTGTGTGTGTGTGTGCGCGCGCGTGCGTGCGTGCTATCCATTGGTGGATATGCAGCGTGTAAAGCCATGATTGGATTGTGCTTCAGTGTGTTGTGTGCCCGCATGTCAGTTGATTTTATATGCGTATCCATGTTCCTTCAAAAGAACACCCTGGACAGAATAACATTCTTTCTACATCAGTATGAAAAGAAAGAAAGTGCTTGAAAGCACAAAAGAAGTATACAGAGCGAGGGGAGGGGGGATAGAGAGAGAGATGAGAGAGAAAGAGATGAGCGAGGGAGTTCTATGAAAGAGATGAAGTGTCAAGAGAAAAGAGGAGTGATTGAAAGAAAAGAGAGCCCCTGATACACGTAACAATTCTTTCATCAATATCAACCAGCAACGACCAGAGGCGTCAATTGGGAATGGCCATTGGCAGCGTGATTGGATTAATCTTTTTGTGCCTTCACACGTGCAAGACACCAGTCATGTTGCCATACCTTATCAACAGGCATGAATTTATTTTAGGAAGTACATTTTTTCCCCCCTGTAGCCAAGGTATGGCAACTGCCATACCTAGCCATACCCAATTGACGCCTCTGGTCGTTGCTGGTTGATATTGATGAAAAGATTGCTACGTGTATCAGGGGCTTTAGAGAAAGAAAGGTTGAGTAAAGCCTGATTTATACGGTACTTCGCCGTAGGACAGTCGCATGCCAACAAATAACAGACGTGCAAGCTCACAGATGTGACACGTTGTAAATTCGTCTGTCTCCTGTTGCAACACCCAACGTACGGCTGAGCATAAATGAGGATTTAGAGAAGGAGAGAGGGATATAGTGAGAGAGCGAAAGAACAGCAACGGAAAGACACAGGTCGTTGTGTACAAAAGATGTGTGAGAGAGAAATAGAAAAATGATGTCAGCTCCATAACCAAGGAAACTGTGGCTCCAGTTAGCATCCGACAGAGTAGGCGCTCTTTAATTTGTTTTCCCCTGATTGCTGCAGTAGAGAGCAGAGTATTCCAATAACATCTGCAAGTCAGACGTTGCTATGCAGATTTAACAGATGGTGTTTAGAGAGAAAGAGAAAAATAGATGGCATAAACAAAGAGGACTATAGACTCCAGTTAGCATGAGACAAAGTGAGCTTCTCTTTGGTGTGTTCCCCCCTGGATTACCGCAGCAGGCAGATGAGTGTTCCCACAGCATCTGCACAGTCAGGTCTTCAGTGTTTCATTTAACACCGCTTAATTCAGCTTGGCATTACATAGCAGCAGTGGTGGAAAAAGTACTCACATATTTGACTTAAGTAAAAGTATCAATACTGCAATGTAGAAATAATATTCTGTTACAAGTACAAGTCCGGAATTCAAAATGAATAAAAGTATGAAAGTTTTGGCATCAAAATGTACTTTAAGTACCAAAAGTAAAAGTATAAAATGTTTGAAAATAGCAGATCTACAAGCTCACAACTCGTCGTTGTGAGCCTGTAGATCGGCTATTTTCAAATAGGGCTAAAGTGGATTAATGTATGTTTTATGACATAATCATTTATATCTGCAAAGTAACTAGTAACTAAAGTTTTTAAATAAATGTAGCGGAGTAAAAGTACAATATTTGGATCCGAGATCTAGTGGAGTATAGGGTGTGCCAAATGTAGTTCTAAGAGCGGCCATTTCTTGGGTCAACACAGCCTTACACAGGTGTTCTGATTGGAGTAAAGCATTAGTTCTATGCAATCAAACAATTGAAACACCTGTGTTTTTACCCAAAAGATGGCCGCTAAGGACTACAATTGTGTCACCGTTGGCGCACACACTATAAGTAAAAGTATTGGAAATTGTAAATATTCAAGTAAAGTATAAATACCTCAAAATTGTACTTAAGTACATTACATAAGTAAATGTACTTAGTTACTTTACACCACTGCATAGCAGAGGATTTTACTGTGTGTAAATATGAAAGCCGGGGGTGGGGGACTGGGGGTGGGGGTGGTGGAGGGGGGACAGTGGGGTCATGGACCCCACTGTCATCCTACTGTCACCCCGCAGTCACCCCGGAGCTCAGGCACATGAACAACTACATCCAGGCTATTATATTGTTGAGCGGCAAGTATATCAGTAACAAGACATTTGTGATGCATTGTTGTGCTGAACATGGGTTGTGGAGGACGGAGGTCAACGTTTTGACCCCCGGGAGGTAAAAAAAGAATAGAATGAAATGTGACAGAGAACTTTTATCTCTCAGAGTGTGATGGAGGGGAGCGGAGTGGAGGGTATTCAGGGAACAGGGGGGATGGTGGATGGGGAGAGCGGGAGAGAAGGATGGAGAGCATGACAGGGGGAGCTGGGGGAATTCCCTGATTGGTGCAGTGGTATAAGTCAGTGGTTCTCAACCTGTGGGTCGGTACCCCCAGGGGGGTCCCCAAATTATTGTGGGGGGTCCCCAGATGATTAGCTTAATGTGCAACATTGTTTTCGACACTTGGCAGTAAAAAAATCAACAAAGTTTAAGTGTATAGAGGGCATCTGCACATTTCTAAAGTGACAATTTAATACTTTTTAATACCTCTAAAATGACATATTAGGCTAAACATTGACATAAAAAATTGTAAAATACTGCAGAAACTGTGAAAATAGTCGATCTACATGAGGCGTTGTGAGCATGTAGATCTGCTATTTTCACAATAAAACCATGTTATACAAAATGTAATGCCTCAACTATTGGTGCTCGTCAGGGTGGGAGGGATGAGGGGTCCCCAGTTAAAATATGATTATTTTGGGGGTCTTGGCCTGAAAAGGTTGAGAACCACTGGTATAAGTAGCTAAGTACATTTACTCAAGTACTGTACTTAACACTTATGTTGCAATGATTTTTTCCGGCCAATGTCCCGCGTTGCCATGGTTACCATAGACTTCCATGTAATTGTGCAAGTGTGTAAAAAGTGCACGCCCATGCCTAGATGATGCACCACGTGTGTAGATGCTGTTCACAGCTTTCAAACAAAAAAATCCGCTTGGAAATCCGTGCAGGCATTCAAGATTTATCAGCCATTATGTTTTCTTCAGATGTAAACAAACATGGCTGCCATGTTTGAAAGAATGGGTTGGTATGGGGGTTAAACATGCAATTTCGCGATCGCGATCATGCCTAATACATTTCTGGAGGTCCAAAGAAATTTTTTGAAAAAAAAAATTTTTGAAAAAAAAAAAAAAAAAATCAAAAACGGCCCAAACTCGGGAAACTCGGGGTTGGCACAGCACTAGTACCAATACAAACTCGGGAAACTCTGGAATTCTTTTTTCTTTTTTTCTTTTTTTTTTTTACTTTACTTGAGTATTTCCAATTTTATGTACTATTACTGTACTTCAACTCTACTACATCTCTAAGGCAAATTAACAAATTATTTTAAAGCTAGATTTTTATACATATATTAACCACTTCAGCTCTATATCCACAAGTCTCCAACGTCCCATCGTGCATTGGGCAGAAGGTGTGCGGCAGTTCCGGCCTTAGCCGAGAGAGTGATCTACAAGCTCACAATAGTTGCATCTGCGACGCGACGTGAGCTTGTATGTCTGCTGTTCTCCAGTTGTGTCCCACACATAATTCTGCAGTAAATTCTCGTGGAAACAGGTGGATACATTTCAGCCATTTGAAAATAGCCGATCTACAAGCTCACAATGAGTCGCAAGCTTGGAGATCTGCTATTTTCAAAGGATTCTTTGAAAAGTTGTGAAAAGGGACATTCTGCATAATGAGTACTTTAAGTACATTTTGATACCAACACTTTTGTACATTTATTTACTCGAGTAAATTTGGAATTCTGGACCTTTCCTTGTAACGGAGCATTTCTACATGGCGGTATTGATACTTAAAGGTGGAGTGACATGGCCAAAACAGCGAATTAAGGCTATCAAATTAGCCAATTTTTTTAATGATGTCATGTACCCCCATGTTAAATGACCCAATCAAATTAATTTATTGTAGTTACTGTACTGACTCCTTTAAGTAAAAGATGTGAGTACTTTCTCCACCACTGGACTGGTGAGCTGCATGGTCAGTCACATCCAAACGCATCGCAAGCCCTGCGACTCTGCAGAATGGACGGAATGATGCAAAGCACTTCAGTCAACACAGCGCTTTGTAAGACCAACGTGTCCTCTACTCCGTCTGGAGTGTTGACATTTACATTCAGCCAAAAGGAAAAGGAATTGGGCCAACAGGGGCTGAGCACAGAGAGAGGGAGAGGGGGGAGAGGTAAAGGAGAGAGCGTGGAAGACATAAAGAATGAGGACGAGAGGAAAGTGGCAGTGTGGGGGCATCTCAGGGTTATTGGGCCAATCTGTCTGTCAGCCCAGGTTAATAACTATTGACCCCCAACACAAAGGCTCATGCACATTACTGTCCCACGTGCACACAGACACACAGTACACAAAAAGACATATACGCACACACACATACACACCTTTCTCTCTCTCTCTCTCTCTCTCGTCGTGGTTGTAGCTGCATCTCCAATAGAGGTGAGGATGTTTGTGGGTTGGGGTCAGTGTGCAGCCCGGCTGCAGGCTCTCTTAATTCACCAATGACAGATCAGTATGCGCTCTTCATTCCCGATTAAACACACCAATAGTATATCCTTTTCGTTCCACTTAACCTGGGGGCGTTCTTGTTGATCGGCTGATTTTGGGAAAACAGATTGAGGGAAATACTAAGGGACCTACAGTAGAATAGAGCCCTGGGGGCTATATATAATATATAGAGCCCCCAGGGCTATTATATATATAGGGGTTAAGTGGTTAAAGAGCAAGTTGCCACTTATCACCACGTTAGGGCGGCCAGAGCTGAATGGGTAGAGAGGCCGCCTGGGAAAGTCCCAGCGTTGATTCCCTGGCTGTGTCGAGGTGTCCATGAGCATGACAACCCCCCAACTCAGTATGACCACCAGAGCAGCTTCGGCTGGGTGAAGCTGAAACTGAAACTTTACCCCGCAGAATTAATTAGGTCTCTACATTATTATAACGTTGTTGTCGGGTGGAAACCTTGTATGTCCAAGACCGTTCGTTTTGTATTCATCATTTTAAAAATGATTTAAACTAGTGAAAACAGTTGTGTGCTTGTAGATTGGCTGTTTTCACTAGTTTTGTGCGACGGCCTTGTATGGTGAAGCAGGGCTTTACTTTGCGAAAAGTACCCGACATCGAGGATATGAATGGCTAAAGTCTCTAGTTGTGACATTATAAAGCTCCTTTGGATTGAATTGAGTCTGGAGGGAAACATACAATTCACAACAGAGTTCAGTGTTGTTGCTGTCGGGCAGAAACCTTGCATCTCCATATTTTATCTGTAATATTATTTTATCTTACCAATGTCCCTATTTTATACTAAAGTAGCGAAAATGTCTCTTTGTGACTATAATGACATGCCCAAATTAGGGATACCAACGTGGTTATGTCTGCCTGTGAGTCTTTAACAAGAGCTTCTGACTAAATCATCTTACTGTATATCCGTTAGATTATTTTCCCATCGAAAGTGACGGTTTTGGGCATTTCAGTTTCTTTTTGACAGCGACAATACAATATTTGTAAACACATCACAGGACAGGAGGCATTCCCCTCTGTTCTGTTCCACTGAGCATTGAGTTGTTTTGTTGCTTGATTTGAGTACCTGATTCCCTTCTTTGTGTAAAACAAACATGTGGAGACAGAATGAAAATGTGAATTACTGTAGTGTGACTGTTAGGCTTAATTTATGGTCTGTGGCACAACGTGTGTGTGTGTGTGTGTGTGTGTGTGTGTGTGTGTGTGTGTGTGTGTGTGTGTGTGTGTGTGTGTGTGTGTGTGTGTGTGTGTGTGTGTGTGTGTGTGTGTGTGTGCTGTGTTTGTAATTATGAAAGCAATTGAGCTGGGGTATCAATGTGTGTAATTATTTTTGTAAACTCCCTCATTAATTAATCTATGCCCCTCCCCTCTGTTTCTCTCTCTCTCTCTCTCTGTCTCTCTCTCTGTTTCTCTTTCCAGGTCATCACATTAGAAGGATGGGTTGACATTATGTACTATGTCATGGACGCTCACTCATTCTACAATTTTATATATTTTATATTGCTCATTATAGTAAGTATCCCTGATTTTATGGCTGACTCACTACTGTTTTACAACCGTAATCTTTGCAATAAACACTCTAGTGGTATCAAAACTAAATATAACTTGAGAAGTTAACAGCAGCCAATATAGCCACAATGCTGATGAATTAGAACATGCACTGGGGCGGCAGTGCCTCAGGGGTAGAGTGGCCGCCTGGCACCCGGAAGGTTCCCAGTTCGATCCCGGGCTCCCCCAGATTTAGTGTCGAAGTGTCCTTGAGACGGCAAGGCGCTGAACCCCTAATTGCTCCCGATGAGCAGGTTGGTGCCTTGCATGGTTTCCTCCGCCATCGGTGCATGAATGTGTGTGAATGGGTGAATGTAATGCACAATCTCTGTAAAGCGCTTTGGATATTGGCGCTATATTAATGCACCATTTACCATTTACCACTGGACCAAAAGCTTAAGGGTCTTGTCATGGTAGAGCAGCTTAGTCTTTTTAGGGGGTTTGAAACCCTCTCAAAAGGCCCCATGCCACGTTTTTCTAAACTATTAACTTGAGCACCGAACATTTTCTGTATGAAACAAAAGAACAAACAATTTTGACTGCTCTAAGCAGGAGTGACTTCCACGGATCTCCGTGCTCTGTCTTGTTATTGGACAAGGTTGCGTTGTTATCACGTTGCTCGGGAACGATTTAAAAAAAACCCTAGCCTGGGCTATATTTTCTCTGCCGTATGACCTACTTTTCTCCCTGCCTGTGGTTTGATGTAGGAAGTGCTTAGTATGCACTCAGAATGACGGAGTGAGACGAAGGCAGGAGAGTGGAGCGAGGGTGGGAAGGGGCGAAAGAGAAGAGGGGGGGGGGGGGGGGGGGGGGGAGTATGAGGGATGGAGAGAATGCTGGAACGCGTGATGCAAACATAGACGTGACTTAGATTGCATGAGGGACAGAGAAAGATGGAGGGAATGAGAGGGAGGGAAAGCGACAGTGGGTGAGGCTGTACAAGTTGCCCATAATGAACTGGTTGGGACCGAGTGGAGAGAGAGAGAGAAAGAGAAAGAGCATGTTAAGGCCTCAGAGAACAATTTGACAGAGGAAGGCAGAGTGAAAACGAGAAACAAAGAGAGATGCTCTCTAGAACATCTCATTCCATTGTCATTACCATTTTAATGGCATGCTAATGTGACAGTCTGGGATAGAATTTGTTATGGCTAAGTCATATCTCGACTCTGAGTGGTGGCTGGGTCTTTATAATGCAGGGAACTTGAAATGTCATAGTCTCAAAATTGTGATGTGTCAGTCAGTGCCTGGCCAAGATTCGCTGTGCATTCTCACAATGTGTACTATAATATCCACGGTAATGCTGACGTGGGACGGATTTTAACGTCACTGTAGTGTTAACATCTCAAGGATGTGAGGAGGACGTGGAGGAATACCTGTGAGTTGCACCTCCAAATATCATGTTGACTGAAGGCTAGTTACACAATAAATGAAACTGGATTTTCAAATTTTACGGCTTGGCAGATAACCGTGCCAGTAACTTTAACAATACCCTTATTGAGTGAGTCGGAAGTCTGCCGTGCCTTTATGTCTACAGTGGTGAGAGATGGACTGCTTTTAAAAAAAGAATATTTATCACATTAGGTGATGGGGCCAAGAATGCATCGTAACTAATGGTATTTCAATAAATCTGGAAGGGGATTCCACCTCTCTGAGGATCTAGAGTGGCCTTCACATTTCCCAAAGCTAAATCAAATCAAAAGTTCATTTTAAAGTTGAATGTTTTATTTGATCTTGTAATGCAAGTGGGAATGTATGAATCCTTCACGGTGGATGCAGCCCTGTTCTTCTCTTCAGCCCCTGCCTAATGTCTCCCTCTGTCTCGACTCCTTCCTTTTTCACTTATGTCACAATTTACCACCTCCCCCTCTTCCATCATGGCCTCATATTCAGTCAATCAACCCTTTCTTCTGTTTCACTCCGTCGCTGCTCTTCCTTTTCCCCGGCCCAGTGCGATTTCCCCTTTGCATAAGAGGCCATAGGAAATGGTCCTGCCTTCGTGAGCTGGAACGTCCCAGTGCCAAACTACAGTAGTGAGGCAATTGGGCTGTATCCCTTTTTTATTTAGTTTTTGTTTTGCTTTTATCTCTGAATTGTACTCTATATACAGTAGGCCTACTAGTGTAATCGACCGGAAATAAATTGGAAACAATATTTTTGAACCAATAACCGACTTAATCTTTAACTTGTGATTGATTGATTGATTGGATACTTTATTAACATGCTTATTAACAGTGCAGGTGGTACAGTCAAATGTTATGCTAAAAGGATAACACAAAAACTCCAGGGGCTTGTTTCCATTGTGGTCCTTTGTACTCAATTCATCAGTAATACATACCGGTAATACAGACAAAATAGAACACGATATACTACAAAACATATTGGAATAAAGCTCAGTAGAATCATATATTAGGAGTAGGAGGGGGGCTTGAGCTTGTAGATCTGCTATTTTCACTGTTTAAAATAAATAAGTGTTCATTCATCAAATAATCATGATATTGCCCAGCCCCAGTTTCTACCCATTTCCAACAATAAAAGGCTGCTTGAGGCGTTACCGTTATCTCTAGTTGAGCTAAGGGCAGCAGCGAGTCTCTTTTCTAAACTCTCACTTTCAACTCCGCCTCCTAACCAGGTGGGCTCTTTCTTCATGATCAACCTGTGCCTAGTGGTCATCGCCACCCAGTTCTCAGAGACCAAGCAGAGGGAGAACGCCCTGATGAGGGAGCAGCGTGCGCGCTACATGTCCAACGACTCCACGTTGGCCAGCTACAGCGAGCCGGGCTCCTGCTACGAGGAGATGCTGCGCTACGTTAGCCACCTGTACCGCAAGCTAACACGCCGGCTGCAGCGGATGTACTCTGTCTGGCACAGGTGGGTTAGGCCTGGATTATGATTAGCTGTACAAGATGGTACAGTGCATTGTGCAACAAACTATAAATAATTAAGCATTGCACAGTGGTTTTATAAATTATGGGTCAGAGTCTAAAGAGAATATTTTGTTAGCATTATTCAATTCAAATGGATTATGTTGTAGTATTAAAATGGGTATTGTTGGGTCCATGGGTTACTTAGATTAGGTTTAAACTCCCCAGAGCTATGTTGTATTAAGATAAATGTCAGAACTCAAAGTGTTTAATTAGCATATGTCTAGTGCAGGGAATAGCAATGAGTGTGTTTTTAATTAGAGACAGTTCATGGTTGTAGTAATACTGTATAAATTTAATTTTAGGCTCTAAATTTGATTAAAAGACAGAAAGGCTAGTCAAGTCACCAACATTATTGCTTTTGAACCCAAACTGCTCCTATGAAGCTGTTCAGTGGCTGGCTGCCCAGGTGGGAATCTAAAGCAGAACATTCAGAAAATGCTCACAAAAAAGGTTAACGTTTACGCTACAATCCACAATCAACATTTTGAGCAATTTTCCTATCTGTATGGTAGAGTCAGAGCTGTAGAAGAAGAGAGGCGCCTCACACTATCGCTGCTCCTTCTCAATGTCAATGTGGAAGTTCCAAACATTGGAACAATCGCATTGAGTCAACGCTAGTGTCGGCACTCTCATATTAGATCACGCTGGGTAGAGTAAGTTAATACAAAACAACTGTTACAGTATGGTTGTAGTTGGTGTTCCTGCTCATTTACTGGGAATATAAGTCCTGTGGTTGCATATAATAAACCTTTATTTATATAGCACCTTTCAAAACTGTGTCACAAAGTTAAATTAGATACTTAATGGTAAAAAAACAGTGAAAATACATAAAAATCAAAATTACCAGGGTTAAGGATTAAAAGCTAATCTATAGAAATGAGTCTTGAGGAGAGATTTAAAACAGGGGACAGACTCAGCTAGCCGGATCTCCAGGGGCCGGGCATTCCAGAGGGTGGGGGCCTGGGGGGCCCTAAATGCAAAAGCCATACGACCTTTAGTGTTAAATTAACCTGTTGGAAAGTCCAGGAGTGCTTTATTTGCAGATCTCAGTGTACGTTGTGGCACATAGTTAGACATTAGGTCCGAGATGTAGGCAGGGGCAAGGCCCATCCTGGCCTTACATGTGATGAGTAGGATTTTAAACTGTATTCTGAAATCGATTGGCAGCCAGTGCAGATGACAACTTATTTATACTCTTCCCAAGCAGGCTTTCCGTTATACTGTAGCTCAACAGTAGAAACATGCAGGAGTGAGCTATGGTCTCTGGGAGAGAGATTCAACATCTCTCTTTTGTCCCACGATGAGAACACTTTAAGACGCTCCACTCCATAGCAAGGCTATTCAACCGAGCTCTGAGATTGTGCTGTAGATCAATGTCAACAGATCAATGTCAGCAGGGAAACGCTTGAGTGAGTACGAGTGAAATAAATCCTGCTCAAAGCTTTTCATTGTACTTGATGGTATGACAGAGAGTCATTTCAGGTAACCGCAATGTGCTTACCGTTTAGTAGATAAATGTGCCTAGAGACTTAAAGGGGTACTGTCACCTAAATGGATTGAGGGGCAGATTACACTGTGACATGAGCTTCTCTGAAAACAGTCTGAAACAGTCTGAAGCTCATGTCACAGTGTAATCTGCCCCTTGCCCCCCAACAACAGTTGACCAGTACAGTAAGTAGTCATACAGTCAGGCTATACAGACAATTAATTTGATTGGCTTATAATTGCGCATCCCCACAATGACATCATACAAATATTAACTTGTTTTTTAAGATGATTCTTAAAGTGACAGTAACCCTTTAGGTGACAGGCCCCTTTAAGGGCTCTACATTCATTGTGGAAAACAGCAGATGTTATTGTGATTTTACAATATGTACCATACCTGAGTATTTGAGTCAATATTGGTTAAACATCTCTGCACCGTTAGCCAATAATTTGATTACCCCCAGTGGTTCCGGTAGGAGACCCAAAGAGCCTCCTTTGTGTCTCCTACCAGATACATTAGGGTCTTTGTTAGTATCATCAAATGATTTGGTCAGGAATATGACACAAACAAAAAAAATATTATTTTATTGCGACCGAAGGTCGCATATACTCTGAAGAACCGTGTCGCTTGAGTGTCCTTCCTTCCTTCCGTATCCTCGTGACCGTCCGTATCCTCTGTGATGTCAGTGTGATGTCAGCGAGTTGTGACATCACCTCCTGTACAGGGTGGCTACACGACATGTGGATAACACTATATATGGAGATAGTCCAGTCCATCATGTCATATGGGACTACCGTCATAGAAAACCAACAGGCCTGATGGAAAATGCTACATGGCCGCAGGCTTTGTGACGTCCCACATCTTATGTGCTGGGCTTACTACTAACCGACGCCAAGGACCCCAGAGGCCATACAAAGAGTATCTAACCCGAGGCCCCTTACTAAGTAGCATACATTTGCAACATACCTTCTCCAAAAACATCAATATTGAACTCCATATGTATATGGATACATACATGTATTTTTATTAATAAAGGATAAAATAAAATAAAAATGCCATATATGGGTATTCCCAAAAGCAAAATCCCTTTATGCCCATATATGGGGATTTCTGATGTCATCAATCTCTGGCCCTAACAAGCTCAAAAGCCTGCTTTACTCTGATTTACACCCTACCTTTCCAGATGATGACCTATTGGGTACACAATGTCCAAATATAGAAATCCCAAGGCATCAAACCCAAGCTTGGCTTTACTAATTAACATACGTTTTATGCCCATATATGGAGATCCCTGTCCCAATGTTATCAATATTAAGGACATATCTGGAAATGTCCATATTTGGTAATGTCCACATATGGGCATGTTTTGACATAACATAGTCAGGGAACTCCATGTATGGGCATAAAATTGATTCTGTGAGTGTGCCATCACAATGAATGTCGCATATACTCTGAAGAACCGTGTCGCTTGAGTGTCCTTCCTTCCTTCCTTCCTTCCGTATCCTCGTGACCGTCCTTCCGTATCCTCTGTGATGTCAGTGTGATGTCAGCGAGTTGTGACATCACTTCCTGTAAAGGGCGGCTACACGAAATGTGGATAACACTATATATGGAGATAGTCTAGTCCAATATGTCATATGGGACTACCGTCATAGACAGTAGCCATTGTTAATCCGGAGTCAATGGCTGACTGTCTGTACAGGAAGTGATGTCACATGACATACTTTTTATGCCCATATATGAGTCCTAACATGGAGATGTGGATAACACTATATATGGAGATAGTCTAGTCCAATATGTCATATGGAACTACCGTCATAGACACAGCCATTGACTCCGGCCTAACAATGGCTACTGTCTATGACGGTAGTCCCATTATGACATGATGGACTGGACTATCTCCATATATAGTGTTCTCCACATTTCCATGTTTAGGCCCCATCGCTCACACCCTAGGTGGGGTTGGCGATAGGGCCTTTCTCACAAAAACATGAACAAACTCCCCCCAGAATGATAACAACTAGAATCGTCAGAGAAACACTGTGGTTGGCCAGATAGTCAAGAATTGGCGCGACCTCGCCCTTTAGGGCGAGGTCGCATGTCACCCTGAGGTGTCTTACTAGTATATTTCAGCTCAGAATAACCACACCAATTTAGATTTACCTAACCATTTATTGCAATGTTATTATCATATGCAATGATATTGCATTTAGTGTTGGCGGTGTAGCTCTGCTGTGATTATCTGCTCTAACATGAGACATAATCTGATATCACAAATCCCCCAGAACTTGTTAACGAATGAAGAAGGGGTCCAGGGAGATAGCAACAACCACATTCTGCCTCTCCAAAAGAACTTCCGCAGACTCAATTAAAAAATAATAATAATCGATAGAGAAAAAAAGTCATTTTGGGGATGAACTCCTCCTTTATTGTCCCTTTCCTTTGCCTCTTCTCTCCTTCCGCCCCATCAGTAAACGTGGTAAGAAGGTGAACCCGAACGGCAGCGGAGGTGGCGGGAACGGCGGCGGGAACGGCCACAGCCACGGTTTAGGCCGCGGGGGCGCCGGGGGCGGTGGCAGCGGCGGCTCGGGCCCCGGCAGTGCGCCCTGGCTCCGCCCCATCCACAACCTGCTGCAGCACCACCAGCATCACCACTGTCGCCTCAGCAACGGCGGGCAGCACACCGTCACCGTGACAACCGCCACGGAGCACGGCGGCGGCGAAGAAGGAGGCAGAGGCGGAGGAGTAGGAGGAGGGGCGGTACTCGGGGGAGGAGGTAGGGATGGGATGGGAGTCGGGACGCTATGAAAATTTCAAATCACGATTATTTTGACCAAAGAAATCGCGATTTATGATATTGCGATAATCCCCAACATCCATTCTCCTGGGGCGGAACATTTGCTTGTAGATCTGCTCTTTTTTGGCAAAGAGATTTGGTAGAGAGTGAAAAAAAGTCTGTATCAAGTACGTACCATATATTATAAGTATGTTTTACCAGTAGAGGGATATGCAGCTTGGCAAATAAAAGGTGAATTGATCCCAGTGCATGACGAAGGACGATTTCACAATAAATTAAATCTCCGGGGTACGATTATCGTGAGTGTTCTTTTATCACGATAAATGATAATATCGCTTATTGTCCCATCCCTAGGAGGAGTTGGCGAGGGGGGCGAAGAGCTGGAGATGAGGTCGCTCCCCATCCAAGGAGGGAGCCGGAACGGGAACGGCGTGAGTGGCGACTCCCCCGCCGTGGCCCACAGGATGGGGGCGCTGTTGGGGCGGCTGAACGGGGGCATGAACTATCCCACCATACTGCCCTCGTTCGTGTGCAGCTTCAACAGCAAGACGCCCCCGCCCCACGCCCAGCACTGTGGGCCCGGGCCCAGCAGAGACCTGTACCACCACCACCACCACCCTGCCTCCGAGCACACCGAAACCCTGGCCAAACTGCACCAGCTCATGGGACAGCACAGTAAGAACGGCACGCATCAATAATACATGCAGGGGTGTAAAGTAACTAAGTAGATTTACCGGTACTTAAGTACTGTACTTAAGTACACTTTTGAGCTATTTGTACTTTACTTGAGTATTTCCAATTCTGAATACTTTTGGTTCTACTCCACTTCATCTCAAATTCAAATATTGTACTTTTAGTTTTACTGCTACATTTATTTGAAAACTTTAGTTACTAGTTACTTTGCTGGTATAAATTATAATATTATAAAACATACATTAACGCCATACATTAGCCCTATTTTATTCCTTGGCTGTTTGAAAATAGCCGATCTACAAGCTCAACGCGTTGTGAGCTTGAGATCTACTATTTTCAAACATTTGTGTACTTTTACTTTGGGAACATTTTGATATCAATACTTTTGTACTTTTACTCAAGTACATTTTGAATTTCCGGACTATTACTTGTAAGGTTGCCCTCACACCAAAATACCTATGAGAGTGGAATCCGCGTTCCGCCAATGCATTTCAATGATAAGGGAGCGTTTTTTGCAGAAATCCTCTGCTGGCATGAAACCGCTTCACTCTCATTGAAATTCATTGGCGGAAAGTGGATTCCACTCTCATAGGTATTTTGGTGTGAGGGCACCCTAACAGAGTATTTATAAATTGCAGTATTGATACTTTTACTTAAGTAAAACATTTGAGTACTTTTTCCACCACTGAATACATGTCCTATACGCGTCTCTGTGTGGGGCGGACTTATAGAAGAGTAGTAGAAGAGTTTTTTCTTTTTTTTCCCACACTCATTTTAACCTTTATTTTTTCTTATTTTTTTGTTGCCATACACGCCTCCTAACAGCCTGGCCAGACGTGGGCAGACGGTTGGAGTGCTTTTTGGTCTTTCTATTTAGTTTTCTTGCGTGGTGTACAGTACACTGCTGTACAGTATCTACACTACTTTCCCTTAATAAATAATAAACCCCTTCTGTGCGCATCGGCGTCCCCCACTAGCGCATCGTCGTCTAATCACCCTGGTGGGGTTTATTCCTCAATAATGACCTGCTCCCCATTGATTATACCTTGCATATAGTTTATGGTGGATACGTCTTTTTAATTACCTATTAATTGTCAGTTCTGTTTATCGCATATCCTACCTAACTGTACTGTGTAACCTTATTTATTCACAAACACAATGAGAGGATAGTATTTGATCCACACTTTTTAATTACCTCCGCCCAGTAAGAGAGAATGCCAGAGAGAGAGAGAGAGAGAGAGAGAGAGAGATGGAGAGAGAGAGAGTGCCAGAGATAGAGAGTGAGAGTGGCATTAATTGTTGTGTTTGTGAAGCACACCGTGACAGTATGATAAGCTTGTCAGTTCTGTTCTAAAGGAGCCAGACACCCCCCCCCCCCCCCACACACACACACACACACACACACACACACACACACACACACACACACACACACACACACACACACACACACACACACACACACACACACACACACACTATACACAGACAGAGTGATGGAGAACATTGGAGAGCACAGACGAAGGCTCAAGGACACAGCTGAGGTGCTTCTAGATTACTGTTGAACCTTTATGTAGTCGTTGAAACTTTGTCCAAAACCCTTCCTTTTTTATTATCATTTTAAAAACAATTTAGAACAGTCACAGTGAAGATAGCTGAGCTACAGTAGATCTGCTATTTTCATCATAGTGACACCTCCGGGAACCAGTCTTGTCAGGGGTGTCACACCAAATTTCTGGGCCCTGGGTACAAGTATTCACTCACATTTTGTGCTTTAACTATTGAAAAATAGCAGATATACAAGCTCACAGCGCGGCACTGAGTGCCGCGCTGCGAGCTTGTAGATCTGCTATTTTTTTTTTAAACATGAAAATGTGTGCGGAGTCTGAATATTTCAAATCCTTCTATGTTTCTATGTCAGTGGTGCTCAAATATTTTCATGTGAAGGACCCCCAAAATGAAATGTAATTGGCCACGGACCCCCATCTCAAAATATTTAGTTTCAGGGACCCCCCAGAAGCAACATTTGAGTTACAAATGTTCGCTTAAAAAGTACATATTATAAAGAAAGACAAAGACACACATTTTCACGACTTTTCTAAAATAGCAGATCTACAAGCTTGCAGCGCGGCACTCTGTGTCGGGTCCGTGGCCAAATACATATCATTTTGGGGGTCCTTCACATGAAAATATTTCCGGACTATTACTTGTAGCAGAGTATTTATAAATTGCAGTATTGATACTTTTTTTTTTTTTTTGCAACTTATTGTTTTATTGAATATCAATATACATCACAGATTTTCTTGTGGAATACAAAACAAATTATAGAATACTGTACATTAGTTTAGACAACATTAAAACATTTGAGTACTTTTTCCACCACTGAAATGACTGAATACATATTTTCCAATAGCTAAAGTATAATATAATTAAGGCCCCTCCACCTTGGGCCCTATAACTCAGTCCCACTCCCCCCCTCTTGTGACGCCCCTGAGTCTTGTTCAACATTAAAAAAAGCACTGACGATAAGACGTGACAAGGCACCAGTCACTGAATAACAGGAGAGGAATATTCTGTCTCTGTCCTTATCTCACTGTCAGTGAGAGGCAGGACGCATGGTGTTGTTCCTACAGATGAATGTGTTTGGATGTTCAGCCTGCATACCTCTGGTGAGAGAGAACAGAGGAGTCAGCTAGGAGTCAGGAAGTAGCACTGTGGGCCACGTTGATGCTGTACACCCCCCCCCCCCCCCAAAAAAAATGTAAATGCCCCTCTTTCCATGCCATACCTGAAGGCAGCATTCAAGAGAATTACTTTGTCTAAACTCTCCTGAGCTTGAATGCAGCGTCTTATGTTGAAAGAATTGCCCTCTCTGTGTTACGCCACATCTCCAGTATTGAATGGATTATGCTTAGTTCAGTGTGGTATCAAGCACCGAAAATAGCCAACTGCGACGCATTGTGAGCTTGGAGGTCTGCTATTTTCTATATTTTCACCAAAAGGCTGTTTTCGAAATTTCAGCCCCTGCCTCTCTAACATTCTCTGCACGTTCCTGCCCCCGCCCCCTCCCCCCCACCCCGCGCTATCAATACACCATCAATACACTCTGTTTACCTTTTCATGCTCTGCTGAGTTATAGGCTAATAACTTCTCTGTCTCCCTCCCCATCTGTACTTTTATTAGACATTTTTATTCTCTCTGTGTCTCTCTCCGTGTGTCTCTCTGTCTGTCTGTCTGTCTGTCTGTCTGTCTGTCTGTCTCTCTCTCTCTCACGACAAAGCAAGTGCAGTACTCCAATACTCCGTCTCCATAAACCTGATCATGAGTTTAGATTTCGATGCAAGTTGGCACCTTGTTCTTCATGAATACTGACACCAAGGGCTGATTTGATATGATATGGTGTCATTGTGCAGGACAACCCAAAGCTCTCCCACATTGTACATTCTAGGCTCACTTTGCGTTCAGCCTTAGCATCACCCACTTTTTATATTTTTCTGAAGGCAGCCATATCAAGCTGCGACACATTGTGAGCTCGTAGATCAGCTATTTAAGAGAAAACATTGAGAGAAAAAAACAGAGCCAACTCAGGTCTGGTTTACTTACTGTACTCTAGAGTAGGGTCCCCCAATAGGCGGCCCGTGAGGGGCAAATGTCTAGCCCTCACCAACCCAAGTATGGTGAGTGTGATATAAAATGTGCGATATGAAATGTAAACTTACCATAATCACAGTAATCATATTCAAGGGCTTTTGGGGGGAAATGAGACAGACTCCAGTCACTTTTAGAGCACTGCAGAGGGAAGGTGTTTGAGTGTCTCGAATGGGTTCCAGACAGTTTTTAATTGCAGATAAATGTGTGTATTCCTCATCAACTAGGTCGTCAGAGGCTGCTGTACCAGCTGGCAGGCCTGGTGCCAAGCCCCCTGCTCCTGGAGCTGCTCAGCTGCCCCCTGTGTGCCCGCAGCCTGGAGACTCTGGAGCTGGAGCTGGGAGACATGGAGGGAGGCATGGGAGACACCGACGGAGGCCATGACTTCACCCAGGTCAGCAGGGTGGCAGGGTGGTGGTGGGCATGGGGGTGGTATGGCTGTACCATGGGGGTGATGATCATGATGTTGTTGTTGTTGAACCACTGATGATGATGATAGTAATGATGGTGATGTCAATGATGAGGATAATGATAGTGATGGTGATATTGATGATGATGATGCTAATGATGATGATGTTGGTGGTGATGCTGGGGATAATGGTTGACATATGGTGAGTAACCTCACGTCACCAGTAGGGTTGTCACAGTTATGACATTTTCAAATAATTGCGATTAACAATTTAATTGTGTTTTTGTCATTGAAAATTACATTTCTGTTTGGCTTTTAGGCTTTGAAGTTGCACATGGTAGATATGACACATAACCTAAATATACAGAGAAGTTATTGACATATTCGACAACTTTACACTTAAAAAAGAACATTGATAGTGGAAATAGCCGATCTACAAGCTCACAACGAGCGTTTAGATCTGCTATTTCCACTATTTATTACTTAAAAAAAGATATATGAACATTTTTCAACATGGACACGATTATGACGATTATGAAAAATAATCGCGATTATGTCAAATAATTGCGATTAGACGATTGTGTAATAATTGTGACAGCCCTAGTCACCAGGCTTTCTCTGGGGCGTCGCTCCAAACGTTGTGACGTCGGGCTTCAAGCTGTGTGCTATGGGGAGTGGGGGCCTGTGTTAGGGTAGGCTAATATGGACTCAATAATCTGGCCTTGGGGCGACTCGTCCCAGGGTGACACCAGTGACCAGAGTGAGTCATTCCTGGGTTCAACCCGGCTGTCAAGGTTAGTGCTAACGAGGGAGAGCAGGAATCCTTCATGCGAACAGAAACTGAGCAGGTGCAATGCATAGGATTTATTAGGCAGGAGGTAACAAGGCTTAACCCTTGAGTTCGGTTCGGTTTCACTTCATCTTAGTTCGGTTCGCGGGTCATTTTGACCCGGGGGGTATTTGGTTTAAAAAAAAAATACTAATATAAAATGTAACTTTACAAATCATCATACATTGACTTTGTCTCAATACCAAACTGTTCATATGATATACAGTTATGGTAAATGTTTGCATTTGTGCTTTGCTATATCACATTAAACACCGAAAAAACACACAGTTTTTACAGGTCACCGGTTCTCCCTCCCAGCCCTGGTCTATGTGTTGAGGTGTCCCTGAGTACATTATATAGGGCGGCTGGATCTGAAATAATAGGGGAAGAGAGGGCAGGTCCGAGGGCACCTGGTGGATAAGTGTAGAACAGCACATCTGTGGGGAGTTGAATGAAAAGTGGCTGCAGAGGAGAAAAAGGGAGGGCTGCTTCATTTCATATTCGTTTTAATCACTCAGGTTTATTCTCAGCCCAGGGTCAGTGTTGGCGTTTTGAATTGAGGGTTGCCAACCAGGGGTGTCGCAACAAATTCTGGGTCCTGGGTACAAGGATTCACTGCGGGCCCCCCATGAATGTTCTTCATAGTCGGAGGGGGTTTAACCCATTTAGACTGGGAACGCATTATTATTACACATTATTTTGTGCTTTAACTATTGAAAAATAGCAGATATTTAAGCTCAAAGGGCGGCACCGAGTGCCGCGCTGCGAGCTTGTAGATCTGCTATTTTTTTTTTATCGTGAAAATTTGTGCAAGTCTTTGAGTTTGAATATATATTTTAAACGTTTTCATGTGAAGGACCCACAAAATAATATGTGTTTGGCCACGGACCCCTGCCTCAAATATTTAGTTCCAGAGACCCCCCAGAAGCAAAATGTGAGTTACAAATGTGCTCTCAAAGGTTGAGAGCACATTGCTCAATAGGAAACTATAAAAAAAAGTCTGTCACATTATTATTTTTTTGTGTTTTCCCCAAACCGGGCCCCAAGGCATTTGCAAGAACACCTTGTTTCAGTGTTGCACTGTCAAGCTGTAATATATATATATATATATATATATATATATATATATATATATCGTTGTTGTCAGGTGGAAACCTTGTATGACCAATAACTTCCTTTTTTTATTATTTTAAATGTTGTTATTAATAGTGAAAATAGCCAAAGTGTTCCCTAACACTCGGGATGACGAACCTCCTCTCTCTCTCTCTCTCTCTCTCTCTCTCTCTCTCTATCTCTCTCTCTCTCTCTCTCTCTCTCCTCTCTCTCTCTCTCTCTCTCTGTTGTTGTTCCCGCCAGGGTGGGGACGCGCGCGGCTGCCGGGGGCGGGGCAGGAGGCGAGGTGCGGGGGATCACAGGAGGAACTGGGCGGTGCGGGCCTGGATGGGCTTCAGGGAGAGGCTGAAGAGGATCGTGGACAGCAAGTACTTCAACCGAGGAATCATGATCGCCATCCTCGTCAACACGCTCAGCATGGGGATCGAGTACCACCAACAGGTGAGTCAGTCTGTCTGTCTGTCTGTCTGTCTGTCTGTCTGTCTGTCTGTCTGTCTGTCTGTGTATCTGTCTGCAAGGGGAATAGAGTGTACAGTACGACACACACACACACGCGCATAATGATCGCAATGTCGCTGATTTGTTTCCCAACAGTTAACCTGTGCAAATAGCTGATCTACAAGCTCACAATGTGTCCATGTAGATCGGCTATTTGGAGCATTTTAAAATGTTTTTCAAAATAGTAAAAAAGAAGTTTAGGGATAAGGGGGTAAGGCATGGAGGAAAATATAGCTGTCTGTGTCTTGTCACTATCATTATCGATGTCTAAAATAAAGCAAACAAATACAGATAAAAAGTGTTATTCTACATTTGATCTTGTCCAGATGTGAGCTTCCTGCTGGGTTCGACTGACTGAATGCATGACTGTAGACAAGACATGGCACTGGGTGACACTGTAAAGTAGTCTGGGTGCCAGCCTGCTCGCTCTGTTCTGTGATTTGTTTTGTCTCTCCGCATCTCAATCTGGATAGCCTCGTATCTCCAAGGGGAGGTGGGACACAGAAAGCGGCTGGAACACATCCGTGGCTTTCGATTGGTCTGTGGTGCGGGGCGGGACAAATACACCAGTGTTGGCTGGCTGATGACTTAGCTACCCTAACCCTACTCTGATTCGTTGGAACAACATCCAATCAGCGACGACGTCGCCAACGTCACAACTGACATTCAGAAATGCAAGTCAACTGATTCATTTCCAGACTTCCAGAGTGACAAAACAAATCACAGAACAGAGCGAGCAGGCTGGCACCCAGGCTAACTGTAAGGGGGATTGAACTTTTTTTTTAAATTAATCCTTTATTATAGTTGGCAAAATGCGTTGAGGGCTGTGGCCTTGGTACAGAAATTACAAATGTCCAAAGAAATGTGTAGTCCTGGGGTCTGTCGTCAATCGCTGTGAATGTATTAAAAGTAGTTTTTCTTAAGTCTGGCTTTCCTACGGGAACCTGGTGTACAATCCATTCCTTTGAGTCTGTGTTGTACGTAGGCCCCAGAGTTCAGGAGATAAGGTAAACTAGTAAAATGCCTAGAAGCCTTTATTACCCGTAATAAATTTAGGGGCAGAACGATAATGTAATGGCCTAAGAGTAGAAGCAGATACACTTTTTGAGACAATGTCTCCATAAACTATAAGGCAGAAAGAATAAGTGCTTCTTCAACAAGTCTTTTACTGGTAGCCATTGGAAAACAAGCATTCGTCCAATACAAAAAACTATCGTATTTTGCCAAATGATCTACATGGCTATTAAAAGGTGAGTTGAGGGTCTGTGTGTTTAACCTTTGGCCTCATAGCAGAGGTCACATTAGGGGAGGTGTCAGGCTGTCAGCCTTCTGAGACAAAACAAGACCTCTGTCTGTCTGTCTGTACGGTATGCCTGGCTTTATGCACGTCTGTAACCGCAAAGTTGTGGTGAGGCGAGGATATGGAAGACAAAAGCAGTGGAGGAAGGGGAGTAAAGAAATGGAGAGGCACAGGAGTGGAGGAAATAAGCTGAGGGAAGGAGAGGAGACACAGAGGGGCTTTTTCCACCGGTAAAGAACCTTGCGTTTCCACCAGATTGAACCATGATTGAACCAGAAGAACCAAGGATTTTGTAGTTCCTGTTCGGAACCAACTTTTAGGTTCGGAACCAACTCCGTTTCTCACCTCTGGTTCATCCCATAGGCGGGAGAAAGAACCAGAACCGGTTCTTTGCCGGTGGAAAAGGCCCTAGAGTGAGACGCAGCAGGAGGAATGGATGAGATGGGACAGAGGAGGAGAGAGAGAGATAGCTGTGTTTAGAGGCTTATACAGATAAAAGCTAAATGCTTCCGTAGAAGATGGAGGAATCTAGGGCAAGATATGGACCCTGATTAATGTTATAGGTTAAATACTCAGACCCAGACAGACTCTTATGACACTGTCACTGACGTGACACGTCACAAATGGACAGACGGACGGACGGACGGACGGACGGACGGACGGACGGACGGACGGACGGACGGACGGACGGACAGACATGCACGCGCACACACTCGCACGCACACGCGCACACACATGCACACACATGTGCGTGCGCACACGCACGCACGCACGCACGCACGCACGCACGCACGCACACACACACACACACACTCTCCAGGATTACTGTTCCGGTGTACATTGTGTGGATGACATCTGGCCAGTGTCAGCCTAATAATAATGTTCACTGAACAATGTGTTCCCTTCATAGATTGTCTCTCAAACGCACGCACCGCACGTACACACACACACACATGCACACGCACACACACCACGCATGCATGCACGCACACTAGGAGGTATGATACGCACACGCACACATCACTCCCTCCTACTTTGCTATAGATATTCAGTTCAAAAAGCAGAACACCCGAAATCACACGCGCACTCGCGCATGCATGCACCCATCCTCAAAAACACCACATTTCTCTCGCTACATTCGCTCCTGCTCTCACTCTCCCTCCCTTCTCCTCTGGGGGTTAGTGTGTGTGTGTGTGTGTGTGTGTGTGTGTGTGTGTGTGTGTGTGTGTGTGTGTGTGTGTGTGTGTGTGTGTGTGTGTGTGTGTGTGTGTGTGTGTGTGTGTGTGTGTGTGTGTGTGTGTGTGTGTGTGTGTGTGTGTGTGTGTGTGTGTGTGTGTGTGTGTGCTATAAACAGAAGGAGCGGCAGGGAGAACCATGGCCTTATTGGGCCAACAGCAGCACACACCAGACTAAAAGGTTACATAAGAGTCCCACGTTCCCCTCTGCCTCCTCCTAAACCGCATGCCCCCACCCCTGTCCCCCCCACCCACCTCCATCTCACACTACTGTATGTCAGTGGTTCACAAAATCCTTTCTCGTTGTTTCACTTATCTCACTGTCTGTGGGACTTGGAGTGACACAACTTTGTGAGATTCTGTTTTGCTTTTATCCCTGAATACACAGTACACACAAACGTGCACGTGCAATTAATGCACAGATAGTTCAGGGTGAATTATGCGCCATGAGTAAGGCCGCAGTGTTGAGGAAGAGCAGTTATTGGCTCTCATCATCATTGTAAACAATGAGAGCGTAACTGGAAAAACTGTAACACACACGCACACACGAGCGCGCGCTTAACGGAGGTCTGCGTCAAGAATGGGTTTGAGTTTCTTTGTCAATCGTCTGTGAGCTTAGGATGGAATATCATACAGTAAACAATACCTGTGTGTGCGCGCGCGTGTGTGTGTGTGTGTGTGTGTGTGTGTGTGTGTGTGTGTGCGTGTGTGCATGCCTGCGTGCCTGCGTGCGTGCGTGCGTGCGTGTGTGCGTGCGTGTGCGCGCGTGTGTGTGCATGTGTGTGTGGGTGTGTGAGTTTCTGTCATTGTTTTGTTGAACTCCTCTCCCAGATCATAAGGTCAGAGTATTGTTTTAAATCAATAGATCTTTTTACCCTCTCAATTGTGTGCGTCAGCACAACAGTTCTGACCCCCAAAAAAGAGTTGCCAAGATGCAATCCAATACAGAACTTCATCCAGTTGTATTTATTTACCTCCAATAACAGCTTATCTATATATCTATATATCTATATATATATATATATCCCTATATTTATTGCTCTTTCTTTCCACTACACAAAATAGAAATGTTTCTAAGTTGTAGAACAACTGCAAAGTCCTTAGAGTTCATTTAACTCTCAGAGTTAAATGAGCGGTTCTCAAACTATGGGTCCCGACCCATAGTTTGAGGGCAGGTGGGCAGGTGACAGTGGGGTCGCGCATTGTCTTGATTTTATCAAGAAACGGTAAAAAAAGAAAGAAAAAAGTGCGGTCGTTGCCACCAGCCATAGAGGTAAAGCGACCAACATGAATGCAAGTCGGCAACTTGACTGTGTGGTACCCTGAGTGCACTACGAGCTAAGTGCGATAGATCAGGAGTGAGACGTGCACTGTTTGCTGGAGCTGATTGATCGGACCTGACCGCAGCGCTGAGCTTGATTGATAAAGTCTCAGCTCAGTGCTCAGGCAGAGCAGAGGAGGTTTTCACAGCTCATGGAGGACAGTTGAAGTACTGGCTGGGATGGACTCAACTGTAGGGTCGGGATCCACCAGGATTTTAGCCATTCCGGTTCCTTAACGATTCCCTCTTAACAGTGCTATTTCTTAGCGGTTCCCTTTAACGATTCCTAGAGAGGGTTCCAAATGTACACTGAAGCTGGTTGCACACTGACTGCACTGCATTTTTTTGTTGCGTTTTGGAAATCCGAAATCCTCGAAAGTAATCGGAACAACCCTGGTCCAAAAATAAATACAGAACGGGCGGCAGTGTGCAAACGTGATTGACATAACGTGAGGTTGATTTTTTTATTTACACGCTCTGAAATTCAATCCGATATTTGGCCCAAAAAACGCACCAGTGTGCAACAACCTTTACAGGTCTGTAAGTCTGAGAGTGTACAAATGGAACCTAATGTGATGGAACCAATTTCAGTTCCTCCATGTTGGATCATGTTCTGTTCTGTTTTCGTATTCTTTAGTTCGTTGGTTGGTTCGTCTTCTGTCTCTCTTCCTTTCTCTCACCCCCCTCTCTCTCTCTCTCTGTGTCTCTGTCTTGCTCTCTCCATCCAGCCTGAAGAGTTGACAGACATATTGGAGATCAGCAACATCGTCTTCACCAGTATGTTTGTGTTGGAGATGGTGTTTAAGCTGGTGGCCTTTGGTTTTTTTGGCTACATCAAGAACCCCTACAACATATTCGACAGCATCATCGTCATCATCAGGTATTATACCATCCTCCTCCTGGTTCAACCAGTACCAAGCGTACCACAAACACTCCAACCCGAGTCCAGTCAATCCCATCACATAGGATCACATACTACCTTATAATTACCTTAATGGGTGGACGGTGGACTTCGCAAACGTAACATCCAGACATGAGACGCACACTCTTGCTCCGATCCACAACAAACTTGACACAAACGCTGTTCAGGGGTCTGGCATTAGAATCGTAACACCAAGAAAACTACCTTGCATGTATACGGAAAACTACAGTGTTAGAGCAGTGTTTAACAATGGCCTCAAATGGCTTCAAATGGCCATAACTCTGTGACAATTACTCTTATCAGCACAATATAGGACTGGATTTGAAAATCTTGTGTAATTTAATACCACACAGCCCTATTCAAGTTGTGGGTTTGAATCCAGGTCATGACTTCTGCAGTATGTCATCGCATGTCTTCCCTGCTTGTCTCTAGTTTACCAATCTGGGATCCCATCTGTTAGCGGGATCTGTCTTGAGAGATTATCCAATAAAGCAGAAATGTCTAGAGACAAGGCAGAGAACATATCCATCTAGGAGTGCTAATTTAACTCTGAGAGTGTACAAATGTACATTTCGACAACCTAAGAGTTACGGATGGATAAACTGACACCAAGGATTTTACTGCGTGAATGCACTCAACACAGTCTTCAACCAGTTCTGGCTAACTTGGCTTGTCATTTGCAGTTTCAGCAAGTCCCAACAAACTGCAATGGAATGATTTGATTCTATTATCCGACTCAGGTTCCTTTAATTCAATCTAAAAACATAATGTCAGGTTTTTAAATGCCCCGAGGTCTATTAGGGATGATTAGTTTTAGCAGTTACAGTACATCCGCACCTGCTTCACTGACAGTGAGGATATTATGACGCCGTTTAATTGGGTTTTAATAGACACAGTATGTTTCCCGGTTTTCATCAATGTCTCCAAGCGAGGGATCCATTTCTGCCTTCTGCTGTAATCCTTGGTTTAATTAATAAACCTTATTTTAACCAATCTGTAGTCTTCCCTAGGCTTCCATTGAGTAATTTGATAGCACACCTACTGTTTGACAAGTAGCCCTGCTTGAAGCTCATAATCACAATATTTCCTCTGGCCAAGTAGGGATTCTCTCTTGGGGAGAACAGAAGAAATCGCAGGAGACCCAGGTTGGAATCTCGGCTTTGACATAAAACGTACAGTTCGCAGCTTTAAATCGGATACATATACAGTAGGTAACAGATCAAACAACATCATCCCACCTACTGGGTTTGTATTAAAAGATGATATCAACAGTGTACACACAGTAGGTTACTCGGGTGGTATGGTGTAAAGTTCCTGTTCACCACCGTGAGGTTTGAATCTACGGCGGTGAACCTGGAAGCATCTGTACGAATGAACACACCAATTGGCCGTGCTCAAGGGAGGAAGGGTGATGTGTGTCGCTGCGATATCGGCTCCTACGGCCTGGGGCGGCATCTGTCAGCAGTGGGTGTTGAACAGGATTAGGATTAGAGATACTGTACCATGTCCTCCCGGTTGGAGGCTGGTCGTTTGCAAGTGAGCCAGTAGGCTATAGCAGTGGTAACACAGACATGTGTGGGGAGGGTTAATTGCCATTTCGACTAAATTGGGGGAAAAAAGGAGTGACATTTATTGTCTAAAAAAAACAATGCACATACTGTACAATCATGCAATTGGTCATGGAAAAGTTATACATTTATATTGTCACTGTCGAGCAGAAACCTTGTATCTCCAAGTTTCAAATTTGTATGTTTTTTTCGTAAAATGAAGCCCTGCTTCACCACATAAGACTGTTGCACAAAACTAGTGAAAATAGCAGATATACAAGCACACAACGTCCTGCGGTTGTGAGGCGTTGTGTGCTTGTAGATCGGCTATTTTTACTATTTTAAACATTTTTCAAATTATAAATGCAAAGTGAACGGTTTTGAACATACAATGTTTCCACCCGACAACAACGATACAGTACATCGATATGCAGATGAATAGAATACATATAATAATTACACATATAGTACAAGAAGACGCTCCCATTAGTGAACCAGGCATAAGCCCCACAGTTCATATCATTGCCCCCTCATTTGTTCGACATTGGCATCACTCGGATTTGAACCACTTCCTATTTGTACAGCGTCTGTGTCTGCTTCTGTTCCCACCGCTCTGGAGCGTCGCGCAGGAAGGAGAGGTTCCGTTTGTCAGCAGAACAGTTACAGTACATCCGCACCTGCTTCACTGACAGTGAGGATATTATGACGCCGTTTAATTGGGTTTTAATAGACACAGTATGTTTCCCGGTTTTCATCAATGTCTCCAAGCGAGGGATCCATTTCTGCCTTCTGCTGTAATCCTTGGTTTAATTAATAAACCTTATTTTAACCAATCTGTAGTCTTCCCTAGGCTTCCATTGAGTAATTTGATAGCACACCTACTGTTTGACAAGTAGCCCTGCTTGAAGCTCATAATCACAATATTTCCTCTGGCCAAGTAGGGATTCTCTCTTGGGGAGAACAGAAGAAATCGCAGGAGACCCAGGTTGGAATCTCGGCTTTGACATAAAACGTACAGTTCGCAGCTTTAAATCGGATACATATACAGTAGGTAACAGATCAAACAACATCATCCCACCTACTGGGTTTGTATTAAAAGATGATATCAACAGTGTACACACAGTAGGTTACTCGGGTGGTATGGTGTAAAGTTCCTGTTCACCACCGTGAGGTTTGAATCTACGGCGGTGAACCTGGAAGCATCTGTACGAATGAACACACCAATTGGCCGTGCTCAAGGGAGGAAGGGTGATGTGTGTCGCTGCGATATCGGCTCCTACGGCCTGGGGCGGCATCTGTCAGCAGTGGGTGTTGAACAGGATTAGGATTAGAGATACTGTACCATGTCCTCCCGGTTGGAGGCTGGTCGTTTGCAAGTGAGCCAGTAGGCTATAGCAGTGGTAACACAGACATGTGTGGGGAGGGTTAATTGCCATTTCGACTAAATTGGGGGGAAAAAGGAGTGACATTTATTGTCTAAAAAAAACAATGCACATACTGTACAATCATGCAATTGGTCATGGAAAAGTTATACATTTATATTGTCACTGTCGAGCAGAAACCTTGTATCTCCAAGTTTCAAATTTGTATGTTTTTTTCGTAAAATGAAGCCCTGCTTCACCACATAAGACTGTTGCACAAAACTAGTGAAAATAGCAGATATACAAGCACACAACGTCCTGCGGTTGTGAGGCGTTGTGTGCTTGTAGATCGGCTATTTTTACTATTTTAAACATTTTTCAAATTATAAATGCAAAGTGAACGGTTTTGAACATACAATGTTTCCACCCGACAACAACGATACAGTACATCGATATGCAGATGAATAGAATACATATAATAATTACACATATAGTACAAGAAGACGCTCCCATTAGTGAACCAGGCATAAGCCCCACAGTTCATATCATTGCCCCCTCATTTGTTCGACATTGGCATCACTCGGATTTGAACCACTTCCTATTTGTACAGCGTCTGTGTCTGCTTCTGTTCCCACCGCTCTGGAGCGTCGCGCAGGAAGGAGAGGTTCCGTTTGTCAGCAGAACATTTGTCACGAGCTCCACCGGGAGCCATCTGGCCGGCTGTCTGCCTGTCACTCTGTTTGATGCAGCACTCATCGGATCAATTGACAGCCACTCGGAGGGGAGAGTTGACAACTTGGCTCTCATCTAGTGTTGTGCTCCAGATGGGATGTTGCAGCTGAATTTTGTGAAATTCGCCCTAATAATCTCTGTTCTCACAATGGAGCTGTCATGAAAATGTAACACTGTACTGTATGTGAGGATGTATTGTATATACTGTACAGCACTGGTTCTCAACCTGTGGTTTGGGACCCCCAGTATGTTCCCCACATGTTTTTTTGCGGGGGGAGAGACGGGGGGGGGGGGGAATTCTCTGACGATTGTTTACAAACGGTCGCGAAACTAAAAGCCTAACCGGGGCCGAAAATCACGGCATAGTGTAACCGTGAAAAAGAGCAGCTCTCTGCTTTTTCAGCGTTATTTGCACCTTATTAAGTGTGCCTGCCATGCAATGGCAAAACACTTATCGTAATCCGCCATACTTAAGTAAGTAATGTCGCGACAAAATTTCGGCACGTAATAAGTGCCGCACGATTTACGCCACCGCCGCAATATATACATCAAAACGTGCGGCTCGGCCGGGAATGGGGTGCTATTACTTTTCTAAGAGAAAAGTTGTATCGTTTAATTGATATTAATTTATTAGTGAATTAATTTTACCCATTGACTTATAATGGGAATCGCAAAAACTCACATTCAATATTTTTTTTCTCGCAAACCATAGGGGCTACAGTTTCAAAACTTGGAGAGGAGATTTATAATGATATCAAGGATTAAATAAAAAATAATTTCGTCAGTTGGCCTCATGGTGGCGCTATAACAGTAGTCCACTTTACCTTTCGGCCTGTAACTCTTGAACCGTGGGTCGGAAAATTAAAATTCCTTTTTCCCTGGATTCCTTGGGTCATGACGCATCTCCTCATATAGGCCACGCCCATTTGCGTCAGGATAGATTTTCCGCCATTTTGAATTTTCTTCAAAACACACTTTTTGCTCCTTTTCCTACATATTTTCTCCACATGTCACAAAAATCGATACACACGATCTATGGACTCATGCGATAAACATATTTAAACGATATTTTGATAGTCCATACCGTTCTTCCGTAACAGGGTTCCAAAGTTAGCGGGAGGGGCCCGTTTTGTAAGAAGTAGCCATAAATCACAAACGAAACATCCAGTCAACACCAAATTTTAACCACAAGTGGGGGGCGCTATACTGAACATATAACCAAAAGCATTTCCACTTCGACCCATAGGGGGCACCACAAACGCGCAAAACGTAACCGTTTCATGCCAAAACGTGTTTTTCAGGGGACTTAGCGAGCTGCAGGCACACTTAAAATTTCTTAGAAATTTTCTTTTCTAGTTCAGAGATTTAGCCGTTTTTGGAGTTGTGTGGAACACAAGCTCCCTATACGTGGCCGTGTGTGTGGGTCTCCGTCCGTGTCTGTATGTAGCCTAAAGTTTGGCACGCTACTCCTCCCACAGTTTTTGCACCACACACTCGCGCCATATGTCAAATCGACCGGCTTACTCGGGAATCGTGTGCTAGTAACTTGCTAAGAGAAAGGTTCTATAGTTTAATTGATATTAATTTATTAGTGAATTAATTTTCCCCATTGACTTATAATGGGAATCGCAAAAACTCACATTCAATTATTTTTCTCTCGCAAACCATAGGGGCTACAGTTTCAAGACTTGGAGAGGAGGTTCATAATGATTTCAAGGATTAAATAAAAAATAATAGTGTCATTTGGCCTCATGGTGGCGCTATAACAGCCCAGTTTACGTTTTGGCCTGTAACTGTTGAACCGTAGGTCGGAAAATTAAAATTATTTTTTCCCTGGATTCCTTGGGTCAAGACGCATCTCCTGATATAGGCCCCATTTGCGCCAGGATAGATTTTCCGCCATCTTGAATTTTCTCCAAAACACACTTTTTGCTCCTTTTCCTACATATTTTCTTCAAATGTCTTAAAAACCGGTACACATGATCTATGAGGTGGGTAAACCACCGCTCAGTGTCTGTCTGTCTGTATGTAGCCTCTGGTGTAGCCTGAGTTAGAGCTTAGAAATTCAGCCCGAGCCCGACGGGACCCGACGGGTCGGCGCGGCGCGGGCTGGGCCGGGCTCAAATTTCCATGTATATGACGGGCTATGGGTCGGGTCGGGTTTTTATAATCCAGTAGGCATATAGCGCAGCGCCGTATCATGCTGCCTCTGTGACTCTGTAAACTGCTCGCTCATGACTCTATGGCTGCACCGCTGAGCTGTTGCGCAAACTTGACAGTTGAGCGTGAGTGTGTGTGTGACTGTGCTGTGTGTGTGTGTGTGTGTGTGTGGCTGGCTGCTGTGGCGTCGCGTGTGCATGCATGCGCTGCCAGCGCTGGTCGAGCAGAGCAGAGCAGAGCGGAGGACATCGTTGTAACAGTCCACAGACACTTTTTGTATCCTAATAATCATAATAGACGTTGTGTGAACGATGTAGCTATAATAGCCTGTGCGCCTGCTGCCTGATTTAGCGGTGGCCGTCAGCTGAGTTTTCCAGCAAGGCTTTTTGATTGATTGAAGAATTAGGCTCTGATGTTTATTTGTTCCATAATTAGCACGGTACTTGCTACAATGTCTTATAGGTCTATATAAAGACAGTTGGAAAAGGACTCTGTTCTTAACAAATCACCATATGAGAAAAAAGGCTGCTGCAGCAATTAAGCTTGTTTATAATGTCGGGCTGCGGGCTGTGTCGGTCTCCAATTGTCAATTATGTATCGGGCTTTGGGCCGGGCTCGGGCTACCGTTCTGTGGGGTGGGTTGGGCCGGGCTCACTTTTTTTAGGCCCGATCTAAGCTCTAGCCTGAGTACCCTGGGTGACCAGAGAGGTGCTGTTGAGTCTAGCCTGCCCTGAGCATCAACTGCAATACACACACACACACACACACACACACACACACACACACACACACACACACACACACACACACACACAGAGCTCCACTTCGAACAGAGGTTCGATTTTTATGTTACAGCATAGAATAGGAGTCAATGGCTTCTGGCCGCGTTGCGTCTAGACGTATGCGTTTTTTTGTTTTTCTTTCACCAGCACCCGTAGCAAGCGTCTGTTTACCTGGTTACCCTTAACTCGCCTGTGGACGAGTTTGGCTCAGGGAGGCACCTATTGTGTTAAAAAGAATTCTCTTTCTTATATTATTTAACAATTTGGTCAACCGGTTAGACCAAATTTATTTTCACAATATTTATCTTTGGAACCGAGTCAAACTAAATGTAACGCTTCAACTCCTACACTCCAAGTGATTGTCAGGGTGGAGGGGGTCCCCAGTTCAAATAAGATTAGTTACTACTAGTAACTAGTAACTAACAAATAATTGTAGTGGAGTAAAAGTACAACATTAGTATCCGAGATGTAGTGGAGTAGAAGTAAAAGTACTGGAAATTGGAAATACTCAAGTAAAGTACAAATTCCTCTAAAGTGTACTCAAGTACAGTACTTGAGCAAATGTACTTAGTTACTTTACACCTTATCTGTACACAGTTGAAGGGTTTATTGTTCTCACATTGTGTTGTCACACAGCCGTAAGCACATTACGATGCACAGGGACATTCCTCAACACAGCATTACTGTCTACATACAGACACAGCTTGCTTCAGTACAAGGAAATAAAAGCCATTATAGTAGTAAAGTACTGTATTACGGCAGTGCTCGTGATTATAAATATTCACAGATTGCATTGCCGTGTCTAAAAGTGCTTTGCAGCCTCATGTGTGGCGGCAGGCAATAAACCGGCACGCTCGGCAGACAACGATCCACTTCCACACAGGCACTAACGAAATATCCTATCAGCCCCCCGAGCTTCCCAATGTGCTGTGAGCCACCTTACCCTAACCCTACAGGTATAGGGTGTGGAATGTGATTATGTGTGTGTGTGTGTGTGTGAGTGTGTGTGTGTGTGTGTGTGTGTGTGTGTGTGTGTGTGTGTGTGTGGGTGTGGGTGTGGGTGTGGGTGTGGGTGTAGCAGGGAACCAGGGAAGCAGACAAGGCAGATGGCCTAGTCCTGGTCCTATCCTGTCTTTGTTGGAAACTATGTTCCCATGAGAGAGCTTTAAACCTCTAAGGCATGAGTCAAACGCTGCCTAAATGACTTTGAACGTCGGGCACATGTGCTGCCAACCTGAGCCCCCTGCACAGCTGCCACTGCCACTTAGCGCCAGCTGTACCGACTCCGCTCCTTATGTGTCAGATGTTTGAGCCCCTCATTTGCCCCGCCAAGAGTTCAATTAGGGTGGGATTGGGGGGTGGGATCCATGCCTCTGCAGTTGATATATCTTTATTGGTGCTGGGGACATGTTTTATCCCTACTTTTGGTCATACTGTATTAAATTGATTCCTTTTGGGAAATGTAGACTGATCTTTTTGATATTTATCATGTATGTTTGATAATATCACAATTTAACCTCTTATTTTAAAAACATTACCGCATTAACCCTGACATGCCTATTTTGGGCAAATGTATCTTATTATTATTATTATTATTATTTTATTAGATAAAAATGTCTCTTTTGTAGGACGAAGTATATAGGGCTTAAATATGCTGAACGTTCCCTCAAACCCTCAAGCTGGCCTGGCCTGTGTGTGTTTCTTCCTTGGCAGTGTGTGGGAGATCGTGGGTCAGGCGGACGGCGGTCTGTCAGTGCTGCGTACGTTCCGTCTGCTGCGCGTTCTGAAGCTGGTGCGCTTCCTGCCCGCGCTGAGGAGACAGCTGGTGGTCCTGATGAAGACCATGGACAACGTGGCCACATTCTGCATGCTGCTGATGCTCTTCATCTTCACCTTCAGGTACAGCCAGTACAAGACGCCGCAGTCGTGGAGAAAAAAGTACCAAGTATCAATACTGCCATGTATGCACTCTGTTAGGGTGTCCTCACACCAAAATACCTAGAGTGGAATCCGCCAATGCATTTCAATGAGAATGGAGCGTTTTTTTGCAGAAATCCTCTACTGGCAAAAAAACTCCATTCTCATTGAAATGCATCGGCGGATTCCACTCTAGGTATTTTGGTGTGAGGGCACCCTTACAAGTGAAAGTATTCAAAATGTACTTGACAAAGTGCAAAGGTATCGGCGCCAAAATATACTTAAAGTACCAAAAGTAATAGTACTCGTTGTGCAGGATGTCCCATTTCACAAGTGTACTAAAAAGATCCACAAGCTTATTTTCAAAAGTCTGAAAAATATATAGGGCTTAAGTGATTAATTGTGTCGTTTCGTAATAATAATAAAAATCTACAATGAAACTAGTAACTAAAGTTATCAAATAATTGTAGTGGAATAAAAGTACAATATTCGCCTCTGAGATACTCATGTATACCCATGTACTAGTTACTTTCCACCACTGTACTTCGGCAACACTTAACTTAAAGGTCAGGCACTCCAGTCGTAAACTTGTGTTTGTTTGTTGTGTGCGTGCGTGCGTGCGTGCGTGCGTGCGTGCACTGTTTTTCCTGCAGTATCTTGGGTATGCACCTGTTTGGCTGTAAGTTCAGCCTCCGCACAGAGAATGGAGACACCATCCCCGACCGGAAGAACTTTGACTCCCTGCTGTGGGCCATCGTCACTGTGTTTCAGGTCAGGCTCCGTCTGTCTGCCATGAATGAACCACCCTTCAGCCATTAAGACCGTGTCACCTAACCACTTTAACCATTATTTTATTATATAAGTGCTGTAAATGTTACCACTGAGCTGAAAGAGCTTTCCTGCTTGCTCAGGGGAGGAATTGAATTGTTTGTGTCGTGTCCAACCTAGACAAAGGATCTGAATGTCTGAATAGAAGAGCAGGGAGACCAAATACAACCACCCCAATTGTATAAGTTATATTGTGTTAACATACTCTACTATACAGATTGGAGAAAATAAAAACAAAATATTCACCAAAGCTTTAACTCAGACATCATTGAAAATAACTGTTTTTTTTTATTTATTTTTTCATGGAAGCAACCATAGATTTTTCAAGAGGATACTAACCTGTAAATCAAACCCAGTATATGAAAAGAAACCCATAATCCTGTGTAGAGAAACAACGTGCCACTGTTCATTTGTCCATCATAACTTCTGAGTGTGTGCAAATGTAGTAAGTAGACTTCGATGAACACAGAGTAGTTTTACTGTGTACAGTCAGAGACATGCTGGCTGGTGGCTTTCTCTTACTGTAGAACTGGATGCCGCATAGACACCCTTTATACTGTCAACTTGTTCATGTGTGTGTCAGGTGAACCTCTTCTCTACCCCATGTCTATTCTCTCTCTCTCTCTCTCTCTCTCTCTCTCTCTCTCTCTCTCTCTCTCTCTCTCTTTCTGTCTCTCTCGCGTGCGTGCGTGCGTGTCACACGCACGCAGCGTGTGTGTGTACAGTATGCGCGCGACCGTGCGTGTGTGGGAATATTGTTCAGTTGCTACTGATAGATGGTCCTCTTATTGCTAGTGAAGGTGTCAGCAGAAAGCCAGAAACATGGAATGTGTGTGTGTGTGTGTGTGTGTGTGTGTGTGTGTGTGTGTGTGTGTGTGTGTGTGTGTGTGTGTGTGTGTGTGTGTGCGTGTACGTGTGTGTGGACACCGAAAGGGATGCTGAAAAGGCATTTTGTCCACTACTATAAGCAGAATTGAGTGCCATCTGAGGGAGTTATACTCACTATGGACCCTACAGACACCTGGGGACTATATCACACACACACACGAACGCACAAACACACACACACACGCGCACACATGCACACACGCACACGCGCACACACACAGCACTGAGCATTGAGTCACGGACGCCGTTTTAATGAGTGGGCAGAGACAAAGTGAGCTTTCATGAACTGCATCCCAGTGTTAAAGGCTTTCATCAGTCATGCTCCATGTCGTGTGCTCACTCACAAAACACACTCGGATAAATGTGCACACATGCATGATCCGCACATACACACACACGCAAGCACATGCATGTGCGGCGTGCACACACAGACACAGCCACACACACTATCTCTCTCTGTCAGGTGTATTAAGCTGCGGTACTGCTGTATAATGGCATTAATAGCAGCCACCCACCCATCCATTTATCCATTGATTTGTCCAGCTATCTATACTATGTATCTGCCTGTGTGTCTGTCTATCCCTACCGACAGTATGTACAATACAGTATATATCTACAACAGTGGTTTTCAACCCTTCCTATATCAAAGACCATTATTTAATCAGCATTTGTGCCACAGACCACCATTTGATGAGATTTAACTTCTCAGACTTAAAACCGTAGAATATTTTGCTATCGCCGGATAAGATGGGTCCATTTGTTTACCAACTCTCGATCATTTAGCTGGGGACCACCTGGAACCCCCTCAGGGACAACTGGTGGTCCCCGGACCTACTGATCTACATATAATGTAGATACCTATATACTGTACATAATATTGTTGTCGGGTGGAAACCGGGTGGAAATGTCCAAAACCTTCCTTTTTTGTTATTATTTAAAGAATGCTAGTGAAAATAGCCGATCTACAAGCCCACAGCGCCTCGCATCGCAAGGTGTTGTGTGCTTGTAGATTGGCTATTTTCACTACTTTTGTGCGACACTTTTGTATGATGAAGTAGGGCTTTAATTTACCAAAAGACATACTGTACAAATGTGAAACTCAGAGATACAAGGTTTCTGCCCGACAGTGACAATATGCATAAATGTTTCTCTCTATGTATTAACCTCTCTATGAATGTATGTATATGTATGTATAGATTCTGACCCAGGAGGACTGGAACGTGGTGTTGTACAACGGCATGGCCTCCACGTCTCCTGTGGCCGCTCTGTACTTCGTCGCCCTCATGACGTTCGGCAACTACGTCCTCTTCAACCTACTGGTGGCCATCTTGGTCGAGGGCTTCCAGGCCGAGGTGAGAATAACAGCTCTCTTTGTTTCTGACGTCCAGAAGGCCTAGGCGCTTGTACTGTAGGTGTGTGAAATTGCGGGAGAGAATGAAAGAATCATTTGTTCTTTTTGCTTGTGTGTGTGTGTGTGTGTGTGTCAGGGGGATGCCAACCGGTCGGAGTCTGACGACGATAAGAAGTCGGACAACTTTGAGGAAGATGAGAAGGTGGAGCAACTTAGAGACACAGGTAAAGACTATCACCTCTTCAGACTACACCTCGGCTAATAGCACTTACCGCAACAGTAGCCTACCCTCTAATGACCATACAAAAAATCTATTTCTATCTATTCTATATTCCCTTCGAGGATCCATTGAAAATTTGACATAGCCTGGCAACCTTTCCTGTCATTTATAGATAGCATGGAGGCAGAAACTGTAGCTGCAACATAGTGCAATTTTTGTTGTTTTTATTTTTTCCTTACTTTCCCTTGTCCTTGTCATGTGTTTTTCCTTTTCTTGTTACAGGTCTGAGGGGTGGGTGGGTGGGGATCTGTGTGTTCATGTTTGTTTGCATAAAAGGAAAATAATAATAAAAAGACCTTGATCAAAAATGAATTTTTACAAAAATATTTATAACAATTATTTTTGTTAAAGTCTGCCCATGAAACCTTTGATTCTGTGAAAAGAAGAATCAAAAGTTTTATGGTCATGATTCACCAGGATCCTGGATGGCTTGATTCTAGGCTTAAAATAATGAATGAATGGGAGATTCTTTAGTCAAATATATATCTATTTATCCAAGGAGCTTTGCAGAGATTGTGCATTACATTCACCCCTTCACTCACACATTCATACACCGATGGCGGAGGAAACCATGCAAGGCACCAACCTGCTCATCGGGAGCAATTAGGGGTTCAGCGTCTTCCACCAGCACCAGTAAAACACGCCCACTGCTAAACCTTATAGCTTCGATGTACAGGTTATTGATGTTTTGATTTTATTGAGTTCTTGGTTCTTGGTTTAACTACCGTATGTTTTTAGTTCTCCCTCTGTGCTTGATGTATTACCTTCTTATTTTGAGTCGCTCTTAATTAACCGATTTAGTGCCATTCCCGAGATATCTCGCGAAATGTACTCGAGTATCTCGAGTGCCATTCCCGAGATATCTCGCGAAAAGTAATATATTACTGTAACGGCGGTTATCCTACCGGGTACAATGGCGGAAGGTTCCGAGCCGATCTCCGTCGCTGATTTATCATCATCACGGATCCACGAGCACAAAATAGTAATCCCATAACATTGAGGCAGACGGGGGATCTCATCTTTAATGTCCATTATCTCAAAACAACACTTTAGAAGCGAAGATGGCAATAGATGCTCGCTTATAAAACACATGTTGAAAAGCATCGATCCGATCCGCCATGACACCACGTAAACAATGATCGATTCCGGTGAAGGACGCGATGACGTCAGACCGGAAGTGTTTACGCTGTGGACTTCTGGCCTTCAAAATAAGACAACGGGAGTGAATGCAGCCTGAGGGAGGCATCGTGGACATTTTAATCTGTTAATTTCAGGGGCTCTCTTAATAATAATGAAGGTGTTGCCACTTCTCCTCCTTCATCTTCTTCCTCCCCAGAGCTGAAGATGTACTCTCTGATGATGACGGCCAACGGCCACGTTGACCCTCGCAACTCATTGTCTCCTCCCATCATCATGCGCACAGCCGCCACGCCCATGCCCACCCCTAAGAGCTCATTGGGCCCCGAGTCTATTCTGGGGGAGGAGCTTATCTACAGAGAGGCGGGACATGGCTACGGTGACATGGGTTCGGGATATTCTGAGGCAGTGATTGGTCACGTGGATTCTCGCCGTGGAAGCTCCGCCTCCATGGACCCCTCGGCCTATGACCAGCGATCTCTGGTGAGTGACGGCTGGGCCTTCAGGAAGTGACCAGTCACAAAACTGGTTCATTTGTTTTCTTATTCACAAGCCATTAGCAACATAAAATCACAAATATCAAATGCCTAATGTACTAGCTTCAGCCAGTATTGCCTTGACTTGAGAGAGAAAAATTACTTATTAGGCCACTATAGAGGGTATGTGCATGCATAAAGTGAATGGCAAAACGAGTTGGCAAATTAAGTGAGTGACAACATAAGTTTAACGTCGTTTAATGTCATTTAAAGCAATCAGATAGGACTTTTCTTTTTGGATATATGGGCTGTCAGGGCCAGAAAGTAGTCTTTTGCCACTCAGTAGGCGTTCCCGCATAACTTCCGGGTATGATGATGATGTCACGTGCATACCCTCTATTACAGTATATACATTATGTTTTCCATTTCCCTGTGCTCACACCTTGCTCTGTCGTGTCTCCCAGACCCAGTCGAGTCCCGGGCGCCGCTCGCCTCTCCCGGCCCGCGGCTGGGGCAGCCGGCGCTCCAGCTGGAACAGCCTGGGCCGCGCCCCCAGCCTCAAGCGGAGGGACACCAGCGGCGAGCGGGAGAGCCTGCTCTCCGGCGAGGGGGGAGAAGAGGAGGAGGAGGAAGGGGAGGAGGAAGGGGAGGCGGGGGTGGTGGTCAGGGTTCCCCGCCCGTTGTCCCTGGAGCTGCTGCAGGCGTCCACGCTGTGCCCGGCCGTCATAGCCGAGTACGGGGACTGCAACGGGAGGACCCTGACCTACGAACCCAACGTCACCTCCGACCCCAAGGACGACTCCTCGCCTGAAGACGACATGGAAGACGAGGTGAGTTACCTAAAACTGTGGTGCTTCATGCGTTCATTTGAACAACTTCCAGCTTGATACGCATTAGGCCACGGACCCCCTTTTGATACATTTTTAATCTCTGGGACCCCAATCTATTCTGTAAAATTCTAAGTTTACTTAATTACGAGATAGAACAAATGGAACCACATGGACCTGTAAGGTTCCAATTGGTTCCATTTCTGTTGGCAAGTCATTTGATGTGCTTACTTTGAGAAAACAGTGAAAACATATTATATTTCCCTACCGATATAGGGACTCTGAGTCTGAATCCCCAGTACATAAAAGAAGATTCAAAACAACAGGTGGTAGCTGGGGTGGTGGAGGGCGAGCAGCAGTTTTAAAGCAGCAACAGCAGCAGCAAGCTGCAAAAGGCAAGCAAGGAATGAGCAATGCAACTTCCCTATTTAAATTATTTATAATATGCAGTGGGGCGGTCCCTGCTTCATCTCTCTTTCACCTAAGGGGTGAAAAACATAGAGACCCCCTACTACAGACCTCATCTTGTTTGTGTAGCACTAATGGGCAGCTCTTGAGGTGTGAGAAGAACCTCTGATCCTGAAAAGAGAGAAAAGGACCAGACAGATGTCTAAACACTCTGAAACACTTGTCGGAGACACTTCATCAGTTCCACTAATACTACATATTTAATGGGGAGTGCCTGGCATTTCATCTCTGTGGGTCATTTCCTCTGCCCCAGGGACCAGTAAATGCTCCCTTCCCCTATTAGGTAAGGTTCCTTTTAGAAAACAAACTCTGCTGATTTGAGTGGAATGTCAATAGACTGGCATATCCCATTAGCTTTCATTTACGCCCTGGCCTATTTTCCAATTATATGTGCGCGTTCCTGATATGAGCGGGAAATTGAGTGTCGGCTTGTCTGACTCCTCAGGTCCAATGTCAGCTTTGGCCTATAATTCTTTAAGCTTAATTTATATTTTGTTGCACACAGGTGTTGCTCCCCGAAAATAACTATGTGTACAAACTGTACACCAGGCTTTAGATTGAGCGCCTTTCAATTTCCATATTATTACGTACACATATTGCTTAATCTTCCCATATGCTATAACTCTCTGTGTGTCTCTCTTTCACTTCACTGGACATCTGGTAAAGACCAGAGGGAGGTTCATTTGAAATTAAATGCTTTTAATTGAGTGGCTTTGGTTGTAATTGTTTTCTTCTGGGTATAAAACAACCTGTTTATGTATTGTGAATGCAGTATAAAGTGCGTGCGTGAGTGTGTGTGTGTGTGTGTGTGTGTGCGTGTGCGTGTGTTGTGACAGGGTTGATGCAACACTATGCTTCTCCCAGGACACAACCATTATAAGAGCCTTAATGGAAGCCAGGGCCTCTGTGTGTGTGTATGAGTTAGAGAGAGAGAGAGAGAGAGAGAGAGAGAGAGCTGCATGCACCTGTGCGTGCATGTGTTTGTGCTTATTTATGCAAAGGATTACTGGG
>NC_137813.1:31125459-31212959 GCF_963921795.1 Nannobrachium achirus | reverse complement strand
ACCCTAACCCTAACTAACCCTAACCCTACCCCTAACCCTACCCCTAACCCTAACCCTAACCCTAAACCTAACCCTAACCCTGCTTCGGAATAGCGGTGTTTCGGAATGGCGGACTGTTGCCCTGGGATGGGTCAAATGTTGTCCAGACACGGAAATAAAATATTCATTCATTCATTGTAGATGGGCTATTTTCACAATTTCTGTCTCTAATATTTGACAATTTGGCTAATTTGAAATTTTAGAGGAATTCAAAATTGTCACTTTAGAAATGTGCAGATACACTTAAACTGTATGTTGGTTTGTTAACTGTGAGTGAGAAAACAATGTTTCAGATTAAGCTATCATCTGGGGACCCCCCAAAATAATTTGGGGACCCACAGGTTGAGAACCACTGATCTAATGGAGTGGAGGGTAACTTGTCGAGCATGTCTTTGCTCCCCGGAGGATGAACCCATAAACATTGCAGTGGCATTGACTGAGCTGTGTGGTTCCGTGCAGGTGGTGGCCCTGGGCTTCTGCTGGGGGAAGCAGAGCTACCTGCAGTCCAGCTGGAACGTCCTGGACGGGCTGCTGGTGTTTGTGTCCCTGGTGGACATCATGGTGTCCATGGCGTACAGAGGAGGAAACAGGATCCTGGGGATCCTCAGGGTGCTGCGGCTGCTGCGCACGCTGCGTCCACTCAGGTACGCTCGCCGTCTGGGACATGCTGGGAGATGTTCAGGGTGGGAAAATGTATTCACGTTCTTCACTTAAGTAAAAGTAACAATACTGCAAGGTACTGTAGAGATACTCTGTTACAGTAAAAGTCTGGGATTCAAAATGTACCAAAGGTTTTTTTATTTTTTTAAAATAGCAGATCTACAAGCTTGTTATACACACACACACACATGCACACGCACACGCACACGCGCACACGCGCACGCGCACACACACACACACACACACACACACACACACACACACACACACACACACACACACACACACACACACTCACTGACGTGTGTGTGTGGATACATAGTGGAACAGTAGGTGGGCTCACCACCATAACTCTTGATACATTAACAACACAGTAAACGTGCTAGTTCATCAACCTACATAATGCCTTTAAGCATCCACTTTATTACATGTTTATATTCATGTCTGCTTGCAGGCTGTCCATTATTTCTATGTCTAGAAATAATGCCTGTGCATGTGGGTATTAATCTTTATATTTACATGAAGTGTGTGTGTGTGTGTGTGTGTGTGTGTGTGTGTGTGTGTGTGTGTGTGTGTGTGTGTGTGTGTGTGTGTGTGTGTGTGTGTGTGTGTGTGTGTGTGTGCATGCGTGCGTGTGTGTGCGCGTGCGTGTGCGTGCGCGTGCTACAGGGTCATCAGTAGAGCTCCGGGTTTGAAGCTGGTTGTTGAGACCCTCATCACCTCTCTCAGACCCATCGGCAACATTGTCCTCATCTGCTGCGCCTTCTTTATTGTGTTCGGCATCCTGGGAGTGCAGGTAACACACACACACACACACACACACGCACACACACGCACACACACACACACACACACACACACACACACACACACACACACACACACACACACACACACACACACACATGTGCGTGTGCGCTAGTATTACTCCCTAAGTTGCCTACTTATCTCACTCATGGAAAACATTGTGAAGTGCTCTCGTTTTGGGCTGTGAATTTGTATCAACTCATTTCACCTAACCCTAGGCTAAATGGATTGTAGAACCTCTTTACACTTTGTATTTTATAATAATACAGTTCCAGTGAAACCCCAGAGCTAAGTGCAAGCCCTGGGCTTTAGAGTGAGTCATGCTCACAGCGGTGCTTTGCTTAGGATCAAAGACGGGGATTAATTTAGCATGCCGACCATTTTACAGTGCAATTTCACAATTACAATTTAGGCATTTAGCAGTCACTCACGGTGTTCCCTGCCTGAGAATAGCAGACCTACAAGCTCACAACGTGTTGCAGAATGCCAGGTTTTGTGAGCTTGTAGGTCTGCTATTTTCAGTGCAAGACACCGCCGTACAACGGAGAGTAAATTAGGCTTTATCCAGTGAGCGTCTTACAAGTGCAAGATCAGAGTAAATCCATGACCGCTATTGTCAACAAAAATGGTTCACGTCTCTCTCTCTCTCTCTCTCTCTCTCTCTCTCTCTCTCTCTCTCTCTCTCTCTCTCTCTCCATTCAGCTATTTAAAGGGAAGTTTTTTCACTGTGAGGGTGTGGACACCAGAAACGTCACCAACAAGTCGGACTGCCTCCAGGCCAACTTCCGATGGATACGACGAAAGTACAACTTTGACAACCTGGGTCAGGTGGGTTAGAGACAGAGAGACAGACACATAACATTAGTGATTAAATGGTAGGACTGTATGTTAACGCAATATTGCTAGAACATTGCGCTGTTTGGAGGGGGTCTCCCTGCTGTTCTATTGAGAATTGACATCCTGTGGTCAGGTAGGACCACTACTGGTGGACAAGAGGTACTGCATGAATGTCTCCACTGCCCAAGCAGGCTCTCCTGATTAGGACATGCAGTACTCAGGCAGGACATCTCATTGCAGCTTTAATGTATTTAATTGACTTTCTCCAAACAGAATCCATTAATGGTAAACTGTCATGACTGTAACCCAAACACCTAAATATTTGGTATGGAATGCTTTGACATGCTAAGCAGCATGGCTTTCCTAGTCAGCAGGATTATGCATTTGATATTGTATCAGTCTTGAAGAGAAAGTGTGTGTGTGTGTGTGTGTGTGTGTGTGTGTGTGTGTGTGTGTGTGTGTGTGTGTGTGTGTGTGTGTGTGTGTGTGTGTGCGTGCGTGCGTGCGTGCGTGCGTGCGTGCGTGCGTGCGTGCGTGTGCGCACTAGCCTACGACCCACTACTAAAGTGCTGAAAACATCACTGCAGTAAGATAATAATTATACAATGCTGTATGACAACAACCATAAATGTTTAGATTGCAATAAGCCTTTGGGCATATTGATCTTGGGACAGGGGTGAAGATTGGATGGATGGATTTTACTCTTACACTAACACTAAACTGTTTCTACATAGCAAAACCGTGAATAAAACGTAGTTAAATTACATTTCTTTTACAACCACTGGTTTTACTCAAGTGATTTACTGTCCCCCCTGTGTGTGTGTGTATGTTTTATTTGTATCTTTTCTCCCCAGGCTCTGATGTCTCTGTTTGTGCTGTCCTGTAAGGATGGCTGGGTGAACATCATGTATGATGGACTGGATGCAGTAGCAGTGGATCAGCAGGTACTGTACATACTGTACATATTGTAAAACATAGTCACAAACACCTGGCTTTTCCCTGCCAAACCCACATGGCCGCAAGAAAAATAAATACATTTTGTATTTATTCATTTAATTTAGACCATAGTATTAGAACCCACTACACCATAGGAGGAAACATTGACTGTTTTGTCCAGCGTCGCTGAGATGTTGAGTAAAATAGAACAATTTAATACAAGTGAAGCCCTTTATACAGTATATGCTCTCGCAAACCAATCCCCTTTCTTCAAAGCAGTTTTTAACGTTATGTCCTTAACCCCTGGAATTATGTTATACTTTAGCTATTGAAAAATAGCAGATATACAAGCTCACAGCGCCGCACTGCCAGCTTGTAGATCTGCTATTTTTTTAAATTCGTGAAAATGTGCAAATCTTTTAATATACCGTATGTATTTTAAAAGCGAATACTTGTTACTCAAATTTTGCTTCTGGGGGTCCCTGGAACTAAACATTTTGAGATGGGGGTCTGTGGCCAAATACATATCAGTTTGGGGGTCCTGACATGAAAAGGTTTGAGTACCACTGACATAGAAAGGTAGATGGACGAATGGACGCAATGTATTCATGGGTTGCATTTGTAGTCCTAAACCGGCCATATTGAGGACCAACACAGGTGTTCAATTTGTCTGATTGGCATAGAACCAATGTTCTACGTTAATCAAAACACCTGTGTTGGTCCTCAAATGGCTGGTGTAGGACTACAAATGCAACCCATGAATATAGGGCTGAAGTGGTTAAAGTGCAGTGGAGTAAAAGTAAAAATATTGGAAAATGGAAATACTCAAGTAAAGTGCAAATACCTCACAATTGTACAGTAATTAAGTCATGTAGTTGCTTTCCACCACTGCCCCTTAGGAGAATCATCAGGAGGCACAGCTACGCTGATGATAATCAACTATGACACAAAGCCTGACACACCTTTTAAATTGTAGATATGAATGCATGTAGCTTTTGTCCACTTGAATGAAAATGCGAACACAAAGAGATACTAATTAAACATCCTCCTCTCCTCTCCTCTCCTCTCCTCTCCTCTCCTCTCCTCTCCTCTCCTCTCCTCTCCTCTCCTCTCCTCTCCTCTCCTCACCTCTCCTCTCCTCTCCCCTCCCCTCCCCTCCCCTCCCCTCCTCCAGCCGGTGAGGAACCACAACCCCTGGATGCTCCTCTACTTCATCTCCTTCCTGCTTATTGTCAGCTTCTTCGTGCTCAACATGTTTGTGGGCGTGGTGGTGGAGAACTTCCACAAGTGCCGGCAGGACCAGGAAGAGGAGGAGGCTCGCCTGCGGGAAGAGAAGAGGCAGAAAATGATGGAGAAAAAACGCAGGAGTAAGGCGAATGAAGGGGCTGGTCGGTAGTCTATTTTTCTGAGCACTGCCTGCCTTTCAGAGCCTGCCAAACCCACAGAGAGAGAGAGAGAGAGGGAGGGAGGGAGACAGACAAGAGATAAGAAAGAAGGATTGATAGCACAAAATGTAGGCAACATAAGAGGAAGATGGAGGGATAGCAGAGTAGGGAGAGACTGGCTGGCTCACGTGCAGTGTGTGTTGATCGGCGAAGGCGTGGGCTATGCCAGTCTGATGCATGCTCATGCATGACTGCAGCCCTTCCCAGCTCCCCACTGTTATACAGTAGTACACACATGCACGCACTCACGTACGCACGCACCCACGCACGCAAGCACACAGCATGAGTAACAAAAGCGAGGAGGCCCTACCTAACCAACCACAGTAGCCACTGTCCTAACACATTGTGGAACACTACACAGCAAGATACTCAGTGTTGATTTAACTTACGGGTCCCATTTGACTCTATAGGAGTTAAATTAAAACTCGGGATTTTGCAGTGTTTGCTCACTTTAGACCAAGACCACCACTGCATAATAATAATATTGTTAGTCCTACATCCTGGCCAATCTATGCTGATCTGGATTATTATCTTCCATACGAAGTGCCATTGTTCCAACAAACCTAATTTCAGTTGAGATGTTAGGGAAGGTATTTAGGAACGCAGTTTTGCATGTGAAGGCTAGTCTGTTTGAATGCATCCCTGAATGAGTCGAGGGAAACCGATGCTTAATTTATGCTCCGCCGTATGACGGTGCTGCTTGTCGGAAATGGACGGATCTTCAAGCTCATACATTGCCATTTAATGAGTTTTGAGCTTGTAGATCTGTTTTTTTTTTAGATCTGTGACACCGTTGTGCAGCAAAGTATAAATCGGGCTAGATTATTATGAATTGAATCCATTGAATGACATCCCCCCCCCCACCACCCCCCCACTCACCACCACCCTCACCCCCACTAACCCAAACACCTCCTCCCCTGAGTGCATGTGCAACTTCTGATATTGAGGTGTCTCTCAAAACGGGTGGTAAGCAGTTTTTACCTGTAAACATGCTTTGACTGGCAGACTCAGAAATATAGCAGGGATATTGATTGCTACGCACAAAGACATCAAAAAGATGTCTTTGTGCAAAAAGAGAAGAAAAACAAACGTCGAAAAAATATAAGGGAAGAAAAGGGAATTGATTTTGTGAACAAAATGATGTCTGTCTGTGCTGCTGGAGTTGTGTACAAAAAAAACTATTCCGATAGAAAAATCAATGGCTTACTTTGATTGGCAGACTCAGGAGTGTGAACGTAGCAGGCTGCTGCGCTCAGAAGTGAGAGGAACAAAACTAATCATGAGTACACTGCTAGAGAAATGGGAACGAAAAAATTGGTAGAAAGTCAAATATGTGCTCTTAACAGGCAGACTCAGAAATACAGCAGAAACACACCATACGGAATTGTGTGTAAATATTGAGCGCACGGCACACGCTGATCTCACGTTTGCAATAGAAGGCAACATTTGGTGAGATGAGGATAGCACATCAGACAAGACTGATAGCACATAAGTATAGGTATTTGTCCCAGGTTGCGTCTCAATAGTCTGAGACTGTTTATTTATTCAGCGGGTGTTCTGTTCCTTCATCTGGAAGATATTGCTGTTGGACACAAATAATATCATCTCACAGGAGACAGTGTTTATTCAGACATATCAAATGTCGTGTGTCCCTTTTTTCATTCTAAGTATCCTGTCCTACACAGGAAAAACTGTAGTCATAATGTCTAAAGGTCTTGTTTAGATTCAACATACCCCTCAACATACCATTCAAATTTGGGGTTTATTGCATGTTGAGTTCATGATATACGGTATGTCATAAAAAAAAGTCTCTTACCAGTAATTTTTTATGCCAAGTACTTAGTAATATGACCTCCAAGATCAAGTGTAACCAATTTGGTCCCCAACAAAATCGGGTTTCTACAACATGCAGTGTAGTAGAAACTTTGACTCCATATGGGTAAAAATGGAATAGCTTTTGACTGCTTTGAGGAGAGGACATGAGATGAAAGGAATATGGGCCCATTGCTGTGGCCTTAGTTGACAGTGATTTAAGAACAGCTAAGGGGAGTTGGTGGACATGATGCAGAGCTGAGTGCCTGAAGAAAAGATTAGATATTTATTCAGTCTTCACATCCATATAATAGACCGTTGGGATGACATCCTCAGGCTAGAAATCATTCAAGTGAGTGGAAAGAACAGCTGCTCAGTTGTGCGTTCAGCTTCACTGTCATCGCACAGCTTCGAATCACAAAATTGAGTCGTTCTACATCACTTACTAATGTAAAAACAAAACAAGAGGCACGCCGCTCAGTCCCAATAAAAAGAAGGAAAAATAAATCTTTATTTATCTACAAGTTCATGTTGTTTATGCCCGGATGGCCAGATGTATCCCTTAGATCCATTCATTTTGTTTTGAAAGTTTCCAAGATGATTTTAAGGGGGTAATAATAGATAATGATAACTGGACAATTTGTCCTGGACAACAGTTTGTTAAAGACCCCCAGGGGGTCTTACTTTAGAGTAAATTCAGCCATAGACGGTCATGTTTACATGAGGACACGTCAGCATGCTATGGACAACTGGGCATGGTGCACTGCACAGGAGGGTCGGGTCACACACTGACACACACATTAATACACACACACACACACACACACACACACACACACACACACACACACACACACACACACACACACACACACACACACACACACACTGTACAGTACATATAAATGCAATGTGATGCAAACAAGGGTATTTACACTTTGCATAAAAAATATTTTACATTAATGCAATTTCACAGAAACAAACACACACACTGTAGCTCCTAAAGGTTTAGCAGTTAAGGGTCAATTTACGTTCAGCTTATTGAGATCAGCAAATGAATTTCCATCAACAGTCAAGAACATATGAAGCGAATGTTGAGTTAGAAAATGTTATTGGTATCAGGCAGAGACCTCTTATCTCCATATTTTAACTTTTTATGTTTTTTGAGCTTGTAGAACAGCTATTTTTGATACTTTCGAATCCTGAAAAGTAAAATGAGCTTTCCACTCGACCGCACCGATATCCAGCATTCATAATGAGGTGAAGTGCAGGACGTTGTCTTCTCATTTGTACGTTGTTTTTGTAAACTAAAGCCCTGCTTCATCATACAAGACTGTCACACAAAACTGGTGAAAACAGCAGATCTACAAGCACACAACGCCTCGCAGTGTGAGGCGTTGTGTGCTTGTAGATCAGCTATGTTCACTATTTAAATCATTTTTAAAATGATAAATACAAAATGAACGGTTTTGGACATATAGGGTTTCCACCCGACAACAACGATAAGCTGACATTGAGCTGACCCTGGCCTATACAAAGACAATCATACACACTGCAGGGAGTTGCTCACGCTTATCATTCCAGTGAAGTTCACAAGGATCTGATGGCTGTTTATTGATTACATCTCTACGCCAGAAAAATCTCTTGTGGTCTCTTTTCCCAAAGGATTCTTGTGTATTCCTGTGCGCACTCCCCACCATCATCATTATTTAAATGGCTCATTTGTACATTGTTTCTGGATTGCCTGCAGCCCACACAGAATTCTAATGACAAGGCCAACCTCCACTTGTTTCAAAATGTCTACAGGCTCATTAGGTTACAATGGTAGCTCTCCACAGCGCCCTGACCTACTAGACATGACTGGCTAATTAAAAGCGTACATATTGAAATGATAAGTGTGACTATATATAGGCACTCTGTGTCAGTGGTTTTCAAACTTTTTCATATCAAGGTCCATTATTTATTCTGCATTTGAGCCACGGACCACCATTTGATGAGATTTAGCCTCTCAGACCCAAGACTTAGAATATTTTGTTATTGTTGGATACAATTTTGTCCACAATTTTGTCCACAATACAATGTGGTACAATAGGAGAGATAACAGGATAACGATCAAAATAACAATTCTACACTTTCCAATGGTGTAGACTTCTTATCACGCAAAGCGGTACACAGTATCTCTAAAGTCATGTTATCAACATGGATCTGTCCCATTTCCCATATTCCCTCCTGATTGACTACCATTGCCTTCTAAATTTTGTGTATGCGACGTGACGGTCGCTTATCTCCCGATTAGGGTGTCTTACTGGTAAGTTAAGTAATGCAGATGTTTTACAATAATGTAACTCTTGTCCATGTAAAATTAAACCAAATGGACCTGTAAGGTCTCAAGAGTTAAAGTACAGTATAAGGGTCCATTACAACACAGACAGACAGACAGACAGACGTACATGTGTGCTCGCACGCGCGCACACACACACACACACACACACACACACACACACACACACACACACACACACACACACACACACACACTCTCTGTCCTCAGCCTGTGACCCTCTCTGTGTGGTGCGTCTGAACATGCCACTCGCAGGATGTAAAAAAAAAAAAGAAAAAAAAGATCAATGACAGTCACTCACACTCACACTCTGTATGTGTGTGTGTGTGTGTGTGTCTGTATGTGCTATTTCCTTGTACTGGCTCACTGTGTGTTGATCTGTGTGCTTGTCTCTCTGTCTGTGTGTGTGTCTTTGGGTGGTGTCTTTGTGTCTGTGTTTTGTGTGTGAGATTTGTATCTCCGTGTGTGGGTGTATATTTGTGTGTCTGTGTGTTTGTTTCTGTGTGTGTTTGTTTCTGTGTGTGTGTGTGTGTGTGTGTGTGTGTGGTGTGTTTCAGAGGCCCAGCAGAGGCCGTACTACGCAGACTACATGCCCCTGCGGCTGCACATCCACACACTGTGTACCAGCCACTACCTGGACCTCTTCATCACCATCATCATCTGCATCAACGTGGTCACCATGAGCATGGAACACTACAACCAACCACAGGTGAGCCACACATCTTCCTGTGTTTGTGGTGACACAGGGTGTCATTCATTTATTCTCTTCTTAACAATTAGGCCAGACCTAAACCCTACCTTCGGAGATATCCTTCTGCTGGGGAGATCTGAATAAATAGGCCAATGTTTGTATGGCCTTGAATAGCGGACAAAACTGGCGCTAACAAAACCTAGACCTATTGCTTTGAAAACCAATCCTGATACCGTCCCAGTATGAAGGAATGATCTATACAGCGCAATGTACAATTTACAATTGAGGCATTTAGCAGACAATCCAGAGCGACTTACAATGAGCAAGGTAATAATTTCATCAAAACATCAATACATCAAATGCATAGAAATATCAATCTAAAAAAATAACATAGGTAGACCAAGCACCTAATCAGTAAAAACATTATATAAACCTAAGAATGCTGTCTAGCTTTCATGTATGGTCATTGAGGGTAGGCGAGTGCTGCGGTAAGTGATATGGGCCTAGGTGGAGTCTGAAGAGGTGAGTCTTAAGGCCATGGCGGAAGCTAGGGAGTGAGTCTGTCGTTCTAAGTGCAACAGGGAGTTTATTCCACAGTTTGGGGGCCAGGAGGGCGAATTGTTTAGGACTGGAGTGGATTTTGATCCCAGGGTTTTTAGCGAGGGTTCTGTCAGCATCCCTGTGTTAGCTGATCTGAGGGAACGGGTGGGGTTGTAGGGGTTGATCAGGCTTTGTAGGTATGGAGGTGGAGGTGCCATACCTTTGGCTGCTTTGAAGGCCAGCATCAGTGTTTTGTATTCTGTGCGGGCCAGAACTGGGAGCCAGTGGAGGGAACGGAGAAGGCCGGAGGCATATGAGAATTTTGGCAGGTTGAAGACCAACCATTCCGCGGCATTTTGGATCAGTTGGAGAGGCTTAAGTGCACATGCCGGGAGGCCAGTGAGGAGAGAGTTAGAGAGAGTTAGTCGAGTTTTTATATGTCTGGATGAGGAACTGGGCTGACTCCTGGGTGAGGAAGGGTCTAATTTTACGGATGTTATAGAGTGTGAAGTTGAACCTACAGGACCGGGTGACTGATGCAATATGTGCCTTGAATGAGAGCTGGCTGTCCAGCACCACACTAAGGTTTCTAGCAGTTATAAACAAAGTCACCAATGTGTTGACTATGGAAATAGTGAGATCTTGCATGGGGCAAGACTTTGCTGGGACTTTGCTGGCTAGCACTGATCACGTGGCACACTGTTACACCAGAGTTGCTTGCCTATCGAATACCCGAATGCTGTGTTTGTATCAACACACACTGAACAACTTTGTACTGCGCGTGTATGTGTGTGTGCACACAAACTGTGCGCGTGTGTTCATATTACCGTGGCGTGTGTGTGCATTTGTACTGCACGGGTGTGTGCACAAACTGCGTGTGTGTGTGTGTGTGTGTGCGAGGCGGCTTTGTTATCTTCACATACAACACACACAACAACAATCAAGCCGTCATTGCTCTGTGTCTTTCACTAATTACTGGTAAGTACAACAGCGCCATGAATTTCTAGTTTGGTTACATAAGTATTGTGTGTGTGTGTGTGTGTGTGTGTGTGTGTGTGTGTGTGTGTGTGTGTGTGTGTGTGTGTGTGCGTGTGCGCGTGCGTGCGTGCGTGCGTGCATGTACAGTATCTGGAGGAGGTTCTGAAGTACTGTAACTACGTCTTCACCTGCATCTTCGTCATCGAGGCGCTGCTGAAGCTGGTGGCGTTTGGGCTGCACAGGTTCTTCAAGGACAGGTAAGAGTCCGCTGTGTAAAGTAACACAGTACATTTTAGTCAGGAACACTCACGTCAAAGTAGATTTAACCATTTATTGCAACAAATGGAATACATTTCAACTTGGCGTTTAAGGGCTCCGCATTCAGAGATGTTCCCTGAATTTTGTACATGCATGCCTGTTAAGCAAAATCAGGGAACTTTAAGCAAAACCCCCCATTGGGATACAATAGCAATCAATACATTGACATATTAGCTTGAATCAGCAGACATAAAATCACAAGTATGCCAGACTCTGATCAAAAGGCAGAGGCTGGGGTGGAGGAGGCAGACAAGCAGAGCTCTAGTGAATGCAAGCTGTGTTTAAACTAGCCTCCCTTACTGGGCGTGAGCTCTGATTGGATTATGACAGTGTGATAATGATAATGATCAGCATATCTGTGCATGAGGAAAGGATCTGACTGACAGCTGATTACAGCATGAGGCGGGCGAGACTCACATGTCCTGCATAAACTAACGCTATGCTTCATTTAATCAAGTACTCTACTTAACTACAGTTAGTTTTGCTTTACTGCAGTATTTCGATTTTTTTTATCCTGACCAGCTTTCATTTCAATATTTACATTACAGATTTAGATTATAAATACGTACATTAACTGATCAATTATGATTATGTTAAGCTACCAGAAACACCTAACATTTACACTACATTGTGGTGTTGCTTCTTTTACACACTTTAGCATGGACTCAAATGAGGGGCCATTAACAGCAACTGAGGTGATATTGTATTCTGGATGAAATTGTGGATTGGATTGATGCGCAGGTGTATGTGCGCGTGCCTGTGTGTGCGTGCGTAACTGTGTGCAGGGACGTGCAGAGAATGTTAGAGAGGCAGGGGCCGACATTTCTAAAAGGGCCTTTTGGTGAAAATATCAAAAATAGCAGACCTCCAAGCTCACAACGCACAACGCTTTGTGAGCTTGGAGGTCGGCTATTTTCGATGCTTGATTTCTTCACAGAGAGGGCAAAGTTCAGGAGAGCATTCGCATTTCTTTCACCACACTTTACACATGCGGATGAAAGGGCAGGGGCTCAAGCCCCCTTTGGTGTCTATGCGTGCACGTGACTGACTGTGTATGTGTGTGTGTGTGTGTGTGTGTGTGTGTGTGTGTGTGTGTGTGTGTGTGTGTGTGTGTGTGTGTGTGTGTGCGTGCAGGTGGAACCAGCTGGACTTGGCCATCGTAGCGTTGTCCATCATGGGCATCACCCTGGAGGAGCTGAAGATGAACGCTGCCCTGCCCATCAACCCTACTATCATCAGAATCATGAGGGTTCTCAGGATAGCACGAGGTACACACACGCACGCACGCACGCACGCACGCACGCACACACACACACACACACACACACACACACACACACACACACACACACACACACACACACACACTGTATACGTACACTGACTTGTGCATGTCATTAGGAGAACATTTTCAAACATGCGGTAACGGAAAAAACAATTACAATAAAAAGCGGCCCAGGCGCATATCACATAGGCTATGCTATGATGCCTGACAGCGTATCTCTGTCTGGTTCGAATCCTGATCCCGACGACCTTTGCTGCCCGTCACTCCCCCACCTCTCCCCATTTCTTGTCAGTCTACTGTCCTATCAATAAAGGCATAAAAGCCCAAAAACGAATCTTACCGATGCAACACGTCGTCAGCTTGTAGATATTTTAGCCTATGACAAAGTACTGTAGGGCTTAACTTAAGTGATCAAGTGTGTTTTCATTTGTTGTCAGTGTTGAAGCTCTTGAAGATGGCTACTGGTATGAGATCTCTGCTGGACACTGTCATGCAGGCACTGCCTCAGGTAAACAACTAAACTTAATGCAGTACAATGCATATCAGGGACACGTTTGCAAATGGTTTGTTTTATGCCTTATTTTTTATTTTATTTTTTTCACTGATCTTTTGAATAGCATTCTATAGTTTTCCTGCCCCTGTGTCACCAACATGACTGTTGTGTCCTCTGTCGTTAGTACATCTTGTGTTGGTATTTGTACAGACGACAACTGCTATCATCTTAAATGCAATCGGCTTTTCTCCCGGGTCTCAGTATCTGATGTGTTACGCCTTCTGTAGTGTTGGGTAACGTTACTTTTAAAAGTAACTTGTTACGTTATAGCGTTACCTTCTGAGAAAAGAAACTTGTTAGATTATTTGTGCGTTACTGACAATTAAAAGCCACCTGCGAGGACATTTGGTAAACATAAAATCAAGAGTGCAGCCTACCAGGAATGTTGTGGAGCTGTGCTGGGCTTCACCATGGCTAATTTGCATTGGCGTGGATCTCCACCTTTCACCAATAAATCCAAAAATAGTGTGAATACTTCCACGGCCTTACTAAAGGGCCGCTGATCTGAGCGAACGGGTGGGGTTGTAGGGGTTGATCAGGTTTTGGAGGTATGGAGGAGCCGTACCTTTGGCTGCTTTGAAGGTCAGCATCAGTGTTTTGTATTCAGTGCGGGCAGCAACCGGGAGCCAGTGGAGGGAGCGGAGAAGGGGGGAGACATGTGAGAATTTTGGCTGGTTGAAGACCAGTCGTGCCGCGGCATTTTGGATCAGTTGGAGAGGTTTAAGTGCCCATGCCGGGAGGCCAGTGAGGAGAGCTTTTTTTTTCTTTTTTGGTTCTGCATCAAAACGCGAAGCCTGCAAGAGCGCATAATGAGGCACAGGAGAGATGTTTCTGAAGGGCAGGGAATTGATCATAGACCAGAGCGTTCCTCATGTTTACATCCAGAAAGGGGTCTTTACAGTTAACACTGTCTTTTGGGGACCGACTGTGCCTGATTAAAATAAATTGAACAAAATCAATCCCAGTTGCCTTCCATCCACCAGGGTATGGATTTATTGGATTTAACCTGCGTGTGTGTGTGTGTGTGCGTGTGTGCGCGTGTGCGCGCGCGTGTGTGTGTGTGTGTGTGTGTGTGTGTGTGTGTGTGTGTGTGTGTGTGTGTGTGTGTGTGTGTGTGTGTGTGTGTGTGTGTGTGTGTGTGTGTGTGTGTGTGCGTGCGCGCGCACGTGCGTTGCCTCTAGGTGGGGAACCTGGGCCTTCTGTTCATGTTGCTGTTCTTCATCTATGCTGCACTGGGAGTGGAGCTATTCGGCAGACTGGGTCAGTCACACTACCAGCAAAATACACAATCACAGAGGAACATTTACACTCGCTTACACACGCATGCGCGCACGCACGCACACACACACACACACACACACACACACACACACACACACACACACACACACACACACACACTCATGTATACACTCATGTATACACTCATGTATACACATCAACATGAATGAAGGAACCTGCCACCCCTAACGCAGACGTTAGCCCCTGCAGAAGTGGTGCAGCATCCACTGCATGATAAACGTGACCTATCCCTGGGTTCATTCTGTATTCATGCACTATATCAGTTATCCTGCTGCACCATATCAATGTCTATTCAAGTGTGGTATTTATTTAATGGCTTTTTCCCCTTTTTTAATTACGGGTATTATTATTGGTGCGTGGCCAGACTGTTAATATTCCCCCCCAGTTCACCCCCAAAATGTTTTTTTTTTTTGCTATTGATTACTCACGCCATGGAGACTTGAGTTTTCGTTTGTATTTGTCGCATTTCCTAAGACAAAAATGTACCAACATTGATTCCGGATGGGGACCCAAATGCATTTGGGTCCCCATCCGGTAATCAGTTTTCTATTGTGTATTTGAATAGAAAAAAAAAGTCATTTTGGGGGTGAACTACTCCTTTAACTGTTGGGCTTGGCACAGTATATAGAAAGTTTGAAACCCCAACAGTGCAATGGCACCACCCTAGAGCATGGCTGAAAAACCTTTCTATTGGCATGGATGGGAACATTATGTTTACACAATTGCCAAAGCAATTGTGAAATAAAAAATATCTAAACATAGAAATGTATGTATAATTAAAATAGAATAAAGACATCACTCTCTCTCTCTGTCTCTCTCTCTCTCTCTCTCTCTCTCTCTCTCTCTCTCTCTCCTCCCCCCTCTGGAGTGATTTCTGCATTTCAAGTCGGAAAAGTGTGACACAATGACACTTATTTGCATATTTTCTCCTCAAAGTCCCATCTCCACCAAACAAATTTCAATAGAACAGAGAAAGAGGGGAGGGGGGGTTGCAGATTAAACTGGGGGCACAACATCAAAACGGAGAACAGAAGAAATGTTCCCCTCATAGAGATGTTAATAGGCCTCTGTTCTTTGCTGTACAAACGCAGAGGAATGTCTGTGTGCTATTATTCCTCTCAGCACCGACAGGATATTCCTTCCAGTTTCAATGATGGCGTTGGCGTTTGTCCAGCCACTGCAAAATACATATTTTTCCTCTCTATTTCTCTATCTCTCCCCCCATCTGCTGTTGTCATTATCTGCTGTGTTTACAAAAGCAGGGAATGAAATAATACCATGGGATAGAGGTGTTCTCGGGTTTACAATATGCAGTCAAATCCCAGGTGTTCATTTATTCATTTGTAACTCAGAGACTGTATACCAGTAAGACTCCCTAATCGGGAGGTAAGCGACCGTCAGGTCACATGTAAAAGAGGGCTGTAAGTGGCATTGGTTCCTGAGTGTAGGGGGATGTGTGTGGCAAATGTATTGCATTGTTTGGGCCAGAGATACAGAGTTAGCCCTAAATGTGTACTACTGGTGCTGTGGTCCTCAAAGTGGGTTGAGGGACCTTCAGCGTTCCTTGAAGGCGGTCCAAATGGACCATCACAGGTCTGTAACCCTGAGAGTGTACAAATTTTGGTCCAGTTGGTTCCATTTGTACACTCTCAGAGTTTTGGGGGTCCTTGAAAATAAAAAAGTTTGAGAACCACTGTACCGACAGTCTCCTAAATAATGTGCCATACATATAGTGTCTTAGTAAATCAGTGTCATACTGTACATATTCTGAAGAAAACAGTTGCAGACTGACATTCAGTAATCGGGTCTTATGATCAAAATAAGAACATTACAATGTCATGAAAAAACATCTCAACCTTGCCCCGGACACATTAGTCCGTGTACAGTCTCAGAGTGAAATGAACACTGAGGACTTGACTATGCAGCCTCTCTTGTCCGGACACGTACAAGGTGGGTGTAGTGAAGTGAGTCCATGCGCATGGTTTGCTGGCCGGCTCAGAGGGCTTTACTTTGGGATGTAGCTGGGCTCGCGCGTTGAGCTGCCGGCTTACTTTTAAAACCGCAAAACGTATTCCGGCTAAAGACATCCGTGTCAGGAGGGCAGGATAAAGTTGAAGGGAAGGTGGACATCTTTGCACGCCGCTTTCTATCCTTGTGCTGCTTGGGAGAGACGTAGGGCTGCTTCCTGTCATACAAAGACAGTTGTATTGTTATTCTGTAATCTTGATGTACCATGTAAATTGTGTTTTAAGGACGCATACAGTACAGACTTGGAGGTTAAAATGTATTCGCTTGTATTTATTTTCTGCCATAGATTTCCAGTAACTCACATGCGCAACCTTTTCAACTCTTAAGTAGTAGAGCAGCATTCACTGAACACTGAACAGTCTCAAAAAAACGTTCCGTTAATGATACATTATGCATAGGCTAATGGTTCTCATGTTTCTGGATAGCAACTTTTCTGTTGTTAAACAATATCCATACACTCAGAGATACATTACAGATAGAATCATCGTGTTACACTTGTTCAATTGTGATTTGTTTCGCTGAATCAGTTCCACTATAATACTTAAATGACTGGACTCGTGGTGATTGGTCAACATTGGTGTTGCTGTTGGTGTCCCCCTATTGGTCTCCTGTTGAATATAATATTTTACGAGGAGAATAAAAACCTGTTTCAAGTGTGATAGGGACAGGGCTGAGCTCCAGCTGGGTGAGCTTGGCTCTGTGTGCTTAGTTGCCCATCTGAATCATCAAGATTTGAGATGTTTTACTGTACTGAAGGTTTGACTGTGCAGACGGGAGGTACTGTAGAGAACTAGGACTACTTTCTCCCACACAAATAGTGGATAATGTCTTGTGAACTGATGGCTAACAGCTGGTGATAACGATGGCAGACTCGTACCGCGTTGCATACAAGGCGTCGAGATCTGTGATTTACAGGACGCAACCCCCTTAATTGTTGGGAAGACCTTGACGCACAGAGGCCTAACCATCTACGGTTACCAGGAAGACAGATAGGAGGCAGAGAGAGAGAGAGTGGGAAAACCTGCAAATGTGCATGTGAATTCTTTAAACCAGGGGTCTTCAATAGAGGGTCCAGGACCCCTAGGGGGTCCTCAGAGTTACTACAGGGGATCCTTCAAATATGTGAGTGATAGAAACTTTTTTTTCTCCTTTTTTATAATAACCACTTGAACCCTAGCGTCCATATTCTGAGAACTTAAGACAAAAATAGCAGATCTACAAGCTCACAACGCCTCGCGCTGGGAGGCGTTGTGAGCTAGTAGATCGGCTGTTTTTGGCAAAGAGCTTTGGTGTAGAGGGGCAGACTAAGTACAGAGTGAAAGGTCAAGTTTATTAAGTATTGACGGTTCAAGTGGTTAAATATCTGAAAACAGAAATTGAAATAAATGTCAAACAATGAAACTATATGGAATCTATGAAAAGGTTGTGGGGGTCCCTGCTTCATCTCTCTCAACTAAGGGGTCCTTGGCCTGAAAACGTTGAAGACCCGACCCCTGCTTTAAACTATGCTAAGTTCTCAGTCTCTTCGGACAGGAGCAGATTGAGCTGCTGGTGTGTCAGGTGGAGGACAGGGTGTTTTCTCAGGTGGTGTTTCGGGTAGAGGAAGAGGAACAGGCTTGTTTCCCCTCCTGGTGTGTAGGAAATATATTAACGCGACTAGTCTGTGACCCAGGCCTTTCGCTATTAGAGGAGGAAAAAACGCTAAAAAAGAGCCTTAGTTTTTGAGGTACCCCTACCCGGGGTAGAACAAAACGTGACATAGTTTTTTCATATCTTTAGGATGTCCCCTTCATGAAATGGATTGTCCCAAGTTTTACTTTTACTGCAAAAGTCATGAAATTGATCCATGAAGGGACTAACCACATAGGCAAAAAAACGCCTAACCTGAAAGATGGAGTTCCAAGTCAATCTTTTGTCATTTTCTACCTGCAGGTTGTTTTTACCTCATACTTGCACAGATGGTCTACAGGTAGTGTCCTTACATCCCAGAACAATCAGAATGCAAAAATATGGTTCTGTTTTGAATCTGCAGGCTTTTATATAAGGACTTTCTATAGGCGGAAATTACATTTCTAAGGAATGTTCCCCTGTAAGTCTGGTGATAATCTTCTATAAGGGGTAGAACAAAACGCGACATAGTTCTTTCAAATCTTTAGGATGTCCCCTTCATGAAATGGAATTGTCCCGAGTTTAACTTTTACTGCAAAAGTCATGAAATTGATCCATGAAGGGACTCACCACATAGGCAAAAAACGCCTATCCTGAAAGATGGAGTTCCAAGTCAATCCTTTGTCATTTTCTACCTGCTGGTTGTTTTTACCTCATACTTGCACAGATGGTGTACAGGTACCATCCTTACATCACACAACAATCAGAATGCAAAAATGTGATTCTGTTTTGAATCTGCAGCCTTTAATATAAGGACTTTCTATAGGCGGAAATGACATTCCTAAGGAAAAATCCCCTGTGATCCTGGAGATAATCTTCTATAAGGGGTAGTACAAACCCTGACAGTGTTTTTACTTGTCCTCTTCATGAAATGGATGGTCAGTAGTTTTACTTTTACTGCAGAAGTCATGAAATTGATCACCATAAAAAGAAAATAGCCTACCCTGAAAGATGGAGTTCCAAGTCAATCCTTTGTCATTTTCTACCTGCTGGTTGTTTTATCTCATACTTGCACAGATAGTCTACAGGTAGTGCCCCTACACCCCAAGGCCTAATTCTCTTCACCTCAAAAGCAGCAAAAATATTGTTCTATAAGCAGTCTATGGTATTCAGACTTAAATGCAGGAGTACAGTATGTACTGTATGTAGGCCTATATTCAGTAGAATACACTACACTTTGTGCGCCATTCTTAATGCCAAATAATCAGCAGCCTTTTCTCATTTTCATTTATTTAGTTTATTTCTTTTTCAATCAACAACTATTTTGAGCAGTGTAAGGGAGACTGACCAATGTTTGATTATTTGGCATGCAGTAAGCCAAAGATTCTCACATCCTGAAGCTCATGTATGTGCTTCTCCAGCTTGTTGAAAGCTGTTGTTTTGCTTATTCTGAATAGGCTGCTCGTTGCATTGCGTCCAGTCAATGCGTGCCATGCTAGAAGAATCTCACACAAAGCCGCTCCCAATGTATTTGTAATATCAGACATTGGGATGTATCATTGTCTATCCCATGACCAGCATGCATGAAAATAGCAGCTATTCCAAGGAGTTGTTGACTGACATAGTAGACAAGCGACACAAGTATATCCATAGTACAGTACATATGAATTAGGTCAGGGTCTGAGAACCTTTGGCTTGACAGATAGTCTACCAGAGGCTTCAGCATGACTGTGCAAGACAATATGCCCTCACTCTCTATGGCCTAAAAAAGAAGGCAAAGGGCCAGGTGTGTTCTAGTCTTGATGAGCTCTGTTGTATTCTTGCATCAACGACAGACATGCCAGTCTCACATCTGCCTCCCACTGAGGATATTTCTGAATGTTCAACAGGCTATTTACCAAACTGGTATGGTGCCACAATCATGTCCCCAAACGCCTTCTGTGGAATCCAGTTGGGAAGGGTTGGATGCTAAAGGATACATCACTGCAGCCTGTCCTGTACAAAAAATAGCCTGCACCAAGCAGTAAGAGACCTCACCCAGTACGTGCCTCAATGTCTCTCTGTGGGATTGTGTTGTACATAATATTGTACATAATACTGTATTTACAGTACATTGCCTGTAAACTAAAATAAACAAGAAATGACACAATCCTTTTATACCAGCTTGTGCCTTGTGGACCAGCCTTGACTGTGGAGCATTGTAATGGCCTTGTGGTTGTAATCCACTGGGAACTGAATTCCTTCTTACCGTTTATATTATAATAATACATACCATCATACCATATTTATTACCATAAATAGTAAGACGGAATTCAATGAATCCATTAACCAGCCATTGACCAATAGATACACAGCCGATTACGTCACAAAATCTCCTGACAAAATTATGTCAGAATTTGGGAGATCACAGCTTTGTATCCATTGACCAGCTTTACAAATTGGTCAGTCCCACTCACACTCAAAATAGTTGTTGATGTGAAAATATTGAAAAAGAAATAAACTAAATAAATTAAAATAAGAAAAAGCTGCCGTTTGATTATTTGGCATGCAGTAAGAATGGCACACATACTGTATATAGAAGAAAAACACCTGATTCACAATACAAGCATATTATGACATATTCTTCTGGTTTCTTTTGTTGGTTGTTGGTGTATTGACAATATTATTGACAATCTGAATGGAGCTTGTTAATTTGTATTGATAATGAGCACCTTATCGATCCTGCTTATTGACCCGGGCTTTTATCGAGCCCACTGTTGAGCGCTTTATAATATTTTGTGGGAAGATTCTGAACAGAACTGGTATCTTTTTTTATTGGCCAGTTGTTGTGACTCTGAGTTTGTCTATGAAGATGAGAATTGACAAAAGTAAAAAAAATATTATCATTTAATATCTTTAAAAACATCATTCATTAGTGTGCAGTAAGTGTTAAATGGCTATATATTATGAATAGTACTGTAACAATGTATTGATCGCCTTTTGTCTTGATTATTTAAACATGATGTCATGGGCCGCTATGCTTAATAACAAGCTTGATAAGCCCAAAGCTTATTGATACCGTGATATCAAGTTTGTAGTAGGCCCTTGTTTCCAGCTCCTTCCCTACCAGTAAGTGGAATGATTAACTTGTGGGGATATTTCTGCACTTTCTTGGTAAATCACTTTTTTGCATTCTGATTATTTTGGGATGTAGGGACACTACCTGTAGACCATCTGTGCAAGTATGAGGTAAAACCAACCAGCAATAGAAAATTGGAAACTCCATCTTTCAGGGTAGGCGTTTTTTGCCTATGTGGTGAGTCCCTTCATGGATCAATTTCATGACTTTTGCAGTAAAAGCAAAACTACTGACCATCGATTTCATGAAGAGGACAAGTAAATGTTATGAAAAAACTTTGTCATGGTTTGGACTACCCCTTATAGAACGATTACAGGGGAATTTTCCTTAGGAACGTCATTTCCGCCTATATAAAGTCCATATATAAAAGGCTGCAGATTCAAAACAGAACGATATTTTTGCATTCTGATTGTTCTGGGATGTAAGGACACTACCTGTAGAACATCTGTGCAAGTATGAGGCAAAAACAAGCTGCAGGTAGAAAATGACAAAGGTTTGACTTGGAACTCCATCTTTTAGGATAGGCGTTTTTTTGCTTATGTGGTTAGTCCCTTCATGGATCAATTTCATGACTTTTGCATTAAAAGCACAACTTGGGACAATCCATTTCATGAAAGGGACATCCTAAAGATATGAAAAAACTATGTCCCGTTTTGTTCTACCCCAGGTAGGGATATGGTCAACTTCTGGCCTATTTTTTCCTCCACTATATAGCTCACCATATAGTTACAGCAGCGAGCTGCCTCGGGGAGGAGAGATAAGATAGAGGGGCTTAGCTCTCCGGAGAGCAGGAGCAGGGGTGTCGCACCAAATTCTGGGCCCTGGGTACAAGGATTCACTGCGGGCCCCGCACGAATGTTCTTTATATGTGGGGAGGGGGGTTAACCCATTTTGACTGAGAATGCATTATTAAGCATTATTTTGTGCTTTAGCTATTGAAAAATAGCAGATATACAAGCTCACAGCTATTTTTGAAGTCTTTGAATATTTCAAATCTTTCTAAGGAAAAACCTATGTTTCTATGTCAGTAGTGCTCAAACTTTTTCATGTGAAGGACCCCCAAAATGATGTGCATTTGGCCACAGACCCCCATCTCAAATATTTAGTTCCATGGATCCCCCAGAAGAGTTACAAATGTTATACAAAAATACATATATTCAAAGATTTGTACACATTTTCACGACTTTTCAAAAATATGTATATCTGCTATTTTTCAATAGCTGAAGTATAAAATAATTCCTTGGGCCCTAGTAACTCAGTCCCACTTTTCCCCCCTGTGTGACACCCCTGTGAGCAGGTTCTGTCAGAGCAACAACTGCAGAGCTGGGACAGAAGGTGGAGGTCAGAGGGGGGAGGCAGGGTTTGTCTGACAGGAGTTTTTGCTCAAGCTTCTCTTCTTGGGCGGATGAGAACCCGGGGCAGGGGAGGGAGGGAGGGAGTGTGCTTTTGTAGTGTAAGCTTAGAAGAGGATTTGAGGAGGTGAACAAGGGGAAACGGGTAGCGGAACAGAGGACCTGATGGGGGCCAGGTCTGTTGGGAGTGTGGGATGTCTGTGAATGTGACATTTAGACGCGGACTGCCTCTGTACTGCACATGTTTCAGTAAGCCAAAGATAATAACAATTAATTACACAAGCGTGTGATGTCAAGGTCTCACATTACACAGTAAAGTCCTGAGTGCTAATTTAACTCAACAAGTGTTCAAATGGACCCACATCGGTCCGGTTTAAGTGACATTAACACCCCATATGTTGCTGTGTATGAACTAGCATGCCACAGAGAGAGAGAGAGGATTTAGCCCTAGTTACATAAGCTTGACCTCTAGAGGTTTCATGTCTATTGAGAGGGTTCATTGAGTTACATTAAAGCCATTATCGCTCTGTTTTCCCGGAATCCGCCCCTGCAGAAAGGATCAGACTTGGAAGAGATGGATGCCACAGGATGCTGAGGAGACTTGGCTCCAGCTAAGCTGTCCTACACAAAGTTAGCTCGTCAAAGTAATGACTAAGAAAGAATGACTAAGGCCAAAGTTTCAACTGACCGGCATTGGCATCCTTAGTAAAGGTTCGGCATTATCACTGTGATGTCAGAACAGCTATATATGTATGGAGTCTGTGATGTCAGAAGTAGAGATATTGATCAGCTCCATATATGGAGATCTACCGTAGGTGATGATCCAGTCGTCTCCATGTATGGATATCCAGGTGATGATAGTCAGCAGTCTTGATTTGCAAATGAATTCTCAACAATGTGATGTCACAACAGGTAAGCTATAGACATTGAGACGTCACCAACTGACTCACTGATGGACAGGATCTGACAGGTTTCATAGTAAACTGCCAAAACAGTAGTATTATTACAGTTATTAATCCAATTTACACTGCACACACAGTATTATTATTACAGTATTATTACTTTTTGAAAGAGTAATAAGTAACTAGTAATTTATTTCTCCTCATGAATATCTTGCCCAACTCTGGTGGTATTTTCAGGAAACAACTTCAAATGCATGTTTTGGTCCTATTTTAACTTGATGAAAAGGAGTATGTGACCTTTAGCTTAAAGGCTATTCTGGGCATGGAAAGAAAGGAATTTGTTCCAAGTTGGGTTGTAATCCCTTTTCGTTTAGTCTTGTTTGACATCTAGACATTTTATTACGGCGTTCTCTTTGTTTATTGGTGGTTTTGATAAAGCTGGGGTATTTTGTCTGTGTCCATTATTTATAGACCATTTACTGACTATTTTACGTTGTGTCTGTCTTCTAACTAGAATATGACATTTCTCAGTAGAAACAGAATGCTTTAACTTGTAGATCACCTATGTTTTTGCAACATTTTTAGAACGACAAAGAATGAGCTTTTAATGAAAAATGTATTGTAATTTAACAACTTAAAGAAGTGGCATTGGGGTTAACATTCAAGCGTATAAGTCACGTGTTCTCTTTGCTGTAGAGCTGTGAGGCTTATATTAAAGCTTCTGATTGGCTGCCAGGGCCCACTCAAAGCTACTCGGCTCAGTGCAGATCCCATACTTTAGCAACTCTTGCATCTTTGCCAAGGGAACTGAACATTTCAGTCATCGTACAATACATTATCATACATCATACATTTCTTTTATTTGTTTATTTAATTGTATTTTTAAACTTTCCCCTTCAACAGGAAAGCATTAGAAGTTTGGGCAAATGACCTTAGCGCCAGACAAATATAGTGATAGGTTTCATATTTGTGGGAACTGTTTCACTGGGAAGTCATGTTCCCAAGGGTGAGATCTTGTGTCAGAGTTTAAACCTCTATACAGTAGCTCTGGGGCTGGGGTCTGCATGTGACTAGCACGTGTTCAATGCTGGAGTTGTATTCTATTGCTTTTATGTTATTGTTTGTGTCAAAATCGGACCCCAGCAGTAATCCTGTAAATGAGGCCCGGCCCTAACTTGTCCGGCCCGAAGCCCGGCCCGACCAAGTAACATATATTTTAGGCCCTGCCCGGCCCGGAAACGTTGGGTCGGGTCAGGTAGTGTCCTGTTCAGGAAGAATTTGAGAACTCTATCACAGAGTAAAAGAATACAATAATAGAGAAATATATATTTTCTTTTTTTCACTGAGCCCAAGGCCCGTCCCCGCCCGACTAATTGGCATTTTTAGGCCCTACCCGGCCCGACAATGTTGTGTCGGGTAGGGTCGGTTTCGGGCAGAATTTGAGAACTCTAACAGACAGAAAGACTGACAGACAGACAGATATACTATAGAGATATATATACTGTAGATATATATAGGTTTCTGGTCAGGCACAGTTTGTCGTCAGTACACTTTTGTGCCACCCCAGCAATTTTCTGAAGAAAAAAGAAAAAAGGTTTTCGGATTTGGATCAAATCCCTCATCTCCACCTCCATAAACCCATCGGTGCATAGGACTGTGGCGGCGTAGCTAGGCTGTGTGCTGTAAAGTGAGGGTTTCTGCAGTCTGCTCATGACAAATGTGGGTACTTTTAGTGGTAATGTGGTATATGCACATGCACAGTAGGAATACCCAGAGGACCGTATCCGTCCTCCCTGGCTGCCTGGGCCGGCTTGACCTTGTGTTAGAGCAGTGGTGGTCTGATGATGATGAAGCATTTGATGTGATAAACAGGCTCCTGGGGGGCACCATCAAACCCACCCGTTTATCTCCGCTGTACCCAGAGGGGACCGCGGCTTAGTAACCTATCATCATCTCGTCGTTGTCGACTGGAAACCTTGTATGTCCAACACCGTTCGTTTTGCATTTATCATTTTAAAAATGATTTTAAAATAGTGAAAATAGCTGATCTACAAGCACACAATGCCTCGCGTCGCGAGGCGTTGTGTGCTTGTAGATCTGCAATTTTCACTAGTTTTGTGCGACAGCCTTGTATGATGAAGCAGGGCTCTACTTTACGATAAAGCGTGCACATTTGAAACCTGGCGATACGAGGTTTCTGCCCGACAGTGACGATCTGTTGGGTCTGTGTGTGTTTGTGCGCGTGTGTGCGTCTGTGTGCGGCACTGTGCGCGCGTGTGTGTCTATGTGTGCGTGTGTGTGTCTGTGTGTGTGTGTGTCTGTGTGTCAATTGCAATGAGAAGATGGTTATCCTGGGCTTTTCGGGAAGGACAGACATGTACAATATATTTGAACAAGGTGTTATGTGTCCAGTGTCCACCCCTTTCGCTGTGTGATATTTATTTCGGTATGGAACAAAAAACTATTTTATAATTGCTTATAACATGTACCATATATATTGATCTTGTGTGTGTGTGTGTCTGTTGTAGAGTGTAATGAAGACAACCCATGTGAGGGCCTGAGTCGCCACGCTACATTTGAGAACTTCGGGATGGCATTCCTCACACTGTTCAGAGTGTCCACCGGAGACAACTGGAATGGGATTATGAAGGTACACACACACACACACACACACACGCACGCACGCACGCACGCACGCACGCACGCGCACGCACACACACACCCTGGAAGGATTTAGAAGACATTTATAGAATCGGGTTAATATATTCAAAGACTTGCACAAATGTTCAATAGCAGATCTACAAGCTTGCAGTGTGGCACTCGGTGCCGTGCTGTGAGCTTGTATATCTGCTATTTTTTAATAGTTAAAAGCATAAAATAATGGTTATAGTAATAATGCGTAATAATGCATTCTCAGGGGTTAACGTTCTCAGTCGTGGGGACGGATTTCAGTCTTGAGGATTCCATAGGGGCTATTTCTGAGATCAGTGCAAATCTGCAAAGAAATAAATAACATAATATTATGGTCTTTCTTTTGTTCTCACTTGCAACCCTTCCTCTTCCCTGCTTTCAAGGTGCATAATGGTCCAAATGACTACTGAAGGATGTGTATAAGTGTCTTCCTCTGTGTTTTTAACTTAAACACTACACTGCTCTATGCACCATGTGTCCGTAAAGTCAATACCTACAGTTACTGTAGGTACTGTAATAATTTCAAGATATGAGTATTTGAATTGCCCAGACTAGCAATAGAATACAACAGAACTTCAGAAGATACTTCTATAAAATGAAGTATATTTTCAGTCTTGGGATTTCTTTTGGCTTGGGATTTTTTTGGGGCTTTAACCCCTGCGTTCTTAACCCATTTAGAACGGTACACATTATTGTGTATCATTATTTTATGCTTTAACTATTGAAAAATTGCAGATATACAAGCTCACAGCGCGGCACTGAGTGCCGCGCTGCGAGCTTGTAGATCTGCTATTTTTGAAAAATTGTGACAATTAGAATTTTGACTCGATTCTTTAAGTGTCTTTTGAATCCTTCTACGTTTTTTTGAAAAACCTATGTTTCCATGTCAGCAATCTGGCTAGCCATCGTCAAAGAAAAGGTCCTTTTCACTTAAACGGAGCTCAGCTTGCCTGTTCTTGAGAGACTACTATGTCAGTGGCTCTCAAACCTTTTCATGTGAAGGACCCCCAAACTGATATTTATTTGGCCAGGGACCCCCATCTCAAAATATTTAGTTCCAGGGACCCCCCCCCCCAGAAGCAACATTTGAGTTACAAACGTTCGCTTTGAAAATACATACATTCAAAGATTTGCACACATTTTCACGACTTTTTCCAAAAATAGCAGATCTACAAGCTCGCAGCGCGGCACTCGGTGCCGCGCTGTGAGCTTGTATATCTGCTATTTTTCACCGGTTAAAGCATTCAATAATTCTAGGCCTGAATTGGGTTGATGAAATGCCTTGTTTCCAGGACACCTTGAGGGAGTGCCGCCCAGAGGAGCGCCACTGTCTCACCTACCTGCCTCTGGTGTCTCCCATCTACTTCGTGACCTTCGTCCTCATGGCCCAGTTTGTGCTGGTCAACGTGGTGGTGGCCGTGCTCATGAAACACCTGGAGGAGAGCAACAAGGTGCGCACGCACACACGCACACACGCACGCACGCACGCACGCACGCACGCACGCACGCACACACACACACACACACACACACACACACACACACGTTATGTTTAACGTTATGTGATTTAGGCTATGTAAATAAAAAGAAAAAGCTAACACTTTGGATCAAATTAAAGTGGCGTGCTTCTGACTCACCAGGAGGCTAAAGAGGATGCAGAGATGGATGCAGAGATTGCACGGGAGATGGAGATGGCGAGGAACCGCAAGCTAAGCTCCGCCTCCAACAACAGCTCTGGGGGAGGGACCTATGTAGGACCACGCCCAGACTCACCAGGACAGGTAAACTTTACGCCCGCTGGAAACAGTGTTGTGACCTAGCAGCTGTATCGACCAACATACTTAAAGGACCAGGTCACCTCTGGGACAACCAGATCTTATTTTATTGTTGTGTGGGACACGATCAACACAATCCTGAATTATTTTTTGTGTTCAATTTGTGTTTTTAGATATGTTAGTATTTCAGCATGCTACAAATGGTCATATGATGCATTTTGCATCATATGACCAGTTGTAGCATGCTGAAATCGGCTGAAATACTAAAATATCTAAAAACACAGAGTGAAGACAAAAAATAACTTAGGATTGTGTTGATCGTGTCCCACACAACAATAAAATAAGATCTGGTTGTCCCAGAGGTGACCTGGTCCTTTAAGCAATGATAAATGGATACAGGGATGTGCAGAGAATGTTAGAGAGGCAGGGGCTGACATTTCTAAAAGGGCCTTTTGGTGAAAATATCGAAAATAGCAGACCTCCAAATGCGACATGTTGTGAGCTTGATACCACACTGAACTAAGCATAATCAAGTCAATACTGCATGGATTTCTACACAGAGAGGGTAATTCTTTCAACATAAGATGCTGCATTCAAGTTCAGAAGAGTTTGGACAAGGCAATTCTCTTGAATGCTGCCTTCAGGTATGGCATGGAAAGAGGACATTTGCATTTCTTTCACCCTAGTAAAAGCTGCATTCATGGTCTGGAGAGGGCACTTTTTACAGACGGGTACAATGGCAGGGGCTCAAGCCCCCTTTGATGTCTATGTGTGCACGTGCCTGAAAGGATACATTTTCTGTAATTACAGGTGTATTACAATTATTACATCCTGCCTCCGTTTTGAGGCTCTTGCTAGGGGATAATTCTTTAAACTTTGAGTCAGTAAACTATGAAGATCTCAATGCTGGTTCTCTTCACATTCCAACCCACCAATCTACCTACTGTATGTCCCAGGAAAGCAAAGCATTTACCTCATTGATTGTCAACACCAATGATGAGGAGCTCTCAGATTATAACTAGGGTGACCAGACGTCCCGGTTTGGCCGGGACTTTCCCGTTTTCCCATGTCCCGGTGTCCCGACAAATATCTCTAAAACACTAATATGTCCCGGTTTTCAACATTCACTGCAACATCGTCCCGGTTTTTACCAGAAAATTATAGTAGCTGTTTTCAGTGGTTGCATAGACATTTAACATGTTCTTTTCATGTAAACATGCTCACCTAAACAATCAGAAAACATGAACAAATTCATTGCGTTTGCCGAATTCAACGATGAGACTGTTTGTCAATCACTCACTGCCTGTATGCAACCCTGCGGTGTATATGTGCGCGTGCACGAATGTCAGAGAATGGGCATGCGCCTGCGTGGTATCCTGCACAATACTTTGAGGGTCCCGGTTTTAGGCAACAATGGTTCGCGTCCCGGTTTGAGAGGATGAAAATATGGTCACCCTAATTATAAAAGATGTAACCGCTATACCAGATTAATCACAATCATCTGTTTTCCCCCTGACTGGAAGGAAAAACCTATAATACCCTGGTTACTCAACATTGGTGTAGCCTGAGACCTGCTCCTTTGCAGTTTGTTTGTACTCATTGCCAGTGCTTTGAGCTGTGTGGTCTCTGTCTCCCCCTGCAGGAGGAAAACACTCAGTACAGCGAGCAGGACCTGCTTTCTCCCAGGAAGATGTCTGTGTCCAGGATGCACTCATTGCCCAATGACAGCTACATGTTCCGTCCAGTACGGCCCGCCAGCGCCCCCTACCCTCTGGAGGAAGTAGACCACAGCCCCCAGCACCAGCATTCAGGTACACAATACTTAGTAATTAAATGGTAATATATATTTTTCAATTCTTACATAGTTGTAATAAAAGACACAGTTACACAATACATGTACAGACACAGTAATACTCAGGCTTGTGATGCATGCTTGATTTTACACATTCTTATTATTAACACACATGCTTAACAAGCAAAGCTAAAATAAATGATGCTTGAGATAATTATCATTATTAGTGGTAGTAGTAGCAGCAGCAGCAGCAGTAATAGTACACCGTGAAATCCTTAGTGTTAAATGATCCATGTCCAACTCTGAGAGTGCGCACATGGAACCAACATTTAATGGACCCTTATTTGGTTATATTTGCGCACTCTCAGTTAAATCAACACTAGAGATCTTACTGTGTAGTATTAGCGGTAGCTAAATTCTATCGGTTGTAGAAATACTTTCATAGACATTCTAACCAGGGAAACGCTATAAATGTCCTGTGAATGAATTGTACTGACCAGGGTTCTTTTATCAACAGTCAGAATCTAATGGCATGTTGTGGCCAGGCTGTGGACAGGCCCAGCTCTGTCCCAAGGTACTGACAGCGCCCTCTGGCTGCAGTGGATGGACTGTCTGCTCGGATCGCAGTCCCATCCACTCAGCTCTCGAATGCTCGGACTGAATGAGCTTTCTCTTTATGGTCAAGCTACGAAAGTCAAGTCAAAGCCAAGACAAGACTTTATTTGCAGTCACAGAACAATCAATACACAAGGACACACAATGTACTGAACTGGACTCAATTATTGTCCAGTAAATAATAAGTACATGTCCCAAATCAATGCACATGTCCAATGTTACAGTAATGGTCAAAATTATGATTTGTTTGCTTGTTTCCTGTTAAGAGGAGATTCAAGCCTCCAGTTATGCTCTCTAAAGACATTTTTGGATAATTGGGTTGTAATTATTCTTCTAAGAAAATCGTTCTAAGCCGTTGGGTTTTCAGCTTGGCCAGAAAGCAGAAGCTTGAGTAGGACCTCTATTTAAGACCTAACCTCTTAACCTGTCTGTCTATAACACTTGACACACTAATAGAACTTCTCAAACACCATGGGCTGAGTCACTTGACAGGGTGGACAGAATATGTTGGAGTCTCTGGTTGCATTTCAGCGCGTTTTTTGTGGTTCCAAACCTCAAAAACATGAAGATGTACAAATACAACATGGCATCGTACATCAGCGTGGCTTCACCTGCAAGGAGTCATTGGTTGCTTCCTTGCTTGCATTTGGTTCTTCTTCCTGGTTCTTCCTTCCTTTGTCATTCACACCTCATTTGACATGTGGCTTATTATGACTGCATTGTGTTCATGAATTCTAATCATGATGTGAGACTGACCACTCACAGACTAGGAGGATATGATTTCTTCATATTTTTTCAAATGGTATTTGCGTAAAATTCCAAATGTTTGTTTAATTGTACTTGGAGTGTGAGGGGCATGCGATCCATCACATTCTAATAGTCTTAGCTTTATCTTGTCATTGTATTGTCTACGTGGTGAACACACTCAAACAGTACTATGAGTAAAACAAACATTACGAATAGTTGGCAAATGCTATTCAATACTGTGTTTTGCTTTATTAGCAAAATACAGATCGTTATCTACAGTGTGTCTCTTTGACATGATTGGCTGAGTCCAAGAAAAAAAGTGTAAATCCTAATATGACTATTTAATATTCAGCAAATCAGCCCTTCATCTCAAATCTTACACTGACCTCATTGCATATCGATGTACTGCTTCATCAAAGAATGATTCTGTAATAAGCAACGTGTTATTACCAAACCTTTATCAATCTAGAGAAGGTTTTGATTGTCTATTTTTCAATGTCTTGCATCCCATTCATGCACCCACATTCACTGGGATCTCCTCAGTACAACCACCTTCTTCTACAACTCTGAAATGCTCCATGTGTACGTGTGTATATCTACCTGTAAATTACATTAACCCTGGAGTCCCTATTTCGGGCATGCCATTCTAGACTGTGCATTCTGCATTGTGAGCTTGTATATAGGATATTTATATGTGTATCCAATACACGTGTCTATATTTTGTGTATGTACCGTACATCACACGTGTGTGTCTGTGCACCTCCAGGCTCTGTGACGTCGGTCCACTCCCAGCCGTGTGAGAGCCGTGCTCTGCTCCAAGTGCCAGGCCTCTCCCCTCCGAACCCCCGGCCTCCCCCGCCCCGCACGCTGCCTCGCATCGCCCCACCCAGGCCTAGCCCCTCCCCGCGGGCTCTGCGCAGACAGGTAAGGGTCTCCATACTGTACACAAATACACACAGAAATTCACGGTCGCTAGTACATAGCTTGAAGATCAACACAACCACATGACATTATGTATTTTTTCCCCCTTTTTTTATAGTTCGACCCACCTTTTCTTTTCGAATACCATGCTCTTCAGGCTCTTTCATATCTGTCATGTCTCAAGCATGGTCCATTGCACTTCCCTGCAGCTGATAACAGCCAGCAGAATGTGTTAAATATGAAACGTTTAACATCTAGCATCAACGGCTCAATGGCTGTCACGTGAATAGCACAACAGCAATGTCTGAACCATGGTAAATAAAGCTAATACAGGCATTTATGTAAATTATAATTTAAATGCTATACCATGCGAATTGCTGTTTGTTGAACACATTTTGATTATTGCATGATTGTATCATTGCAGTGGTTCACAAAGTGGATTCCAGGGACTCTGACAGTGTACAAATGGAACAACCCCAACCCTAACCCTAACCCTAACCCTTTGGTTCCATTTGTACACTGTCAGAGTTAAGGGGAGACCTTGAAATGTGAAAGTTTAAGAAACACTGGATTATTGTGGTGATGCTGTTGTCTGTCTTCCAGGTGGCACTGAAGGTGGACTCTGTGGAGTCACAGGGCTGTGAGCAGCAGGAGGGTCCAGACCCCCTTCCTCTGCCTCCCTCCTCTCCCTCTCTGCTCCCCCCTCGCCCTTCCTGCCCCTCTCCTCTCCCTCCGCCCCCCCACTCTCCTTTCCATCCTCCTCCTCCCTCCTCTCCCTCTCCTCTGCCTCCCCCACCTTCTCCTCGCCTGCCCCCTCGCCCCCCCAGCCTGCGGGGGAGGCCCAGGCCCCCCTCCCCTGCCTCCCTGGGTGGTGGTGACCCTGCGGACGAGGAGGTGCGTCACATCACCAGCTCGGCTCAGCTCCTTTGGGGGGGCGCTGCTGGCGAGGGAGAGGCCGGGGGAGGAGGGAAGGCGGGCCGCAGCCACTCCCTCTCCCCCTACGCATCCCCCTACTCCCTGGACTCCTCCTCCGCTCCACCTCCACCTCCTCTCCCCCCCTGCTCGCCCAGGAGGGGGAGCGCGCTGAGCCTCCTGGGGGCGGGGCCCAGGGAGCGTCAGGACACCAGGAAGTTCTTCAGCGTGGACACCCAGGGCTTCCTGGACAAGCCGGGGCCCTCGGCGCCACCGGCGATGTCGCCCGTGTCCCCCGGTTGCCCCGACGACCAGCGGCGACACTCCATCGAGGTGTGCCTGCCCCAGGCCACAGTCGGCAGGGACGACTGGGCGCCACCGGGAGGGGAGGCGGGCAGCAGGCGCAGCTTCCCCGTCAGGGTGCAGTCGGTCGGCGGGGGAGCGCACAGGAAGAAGAAGATGAGTCCTCCGTGCATCTCCATCCACCCTCCGTCGGAGAGGGAACACCTCCTGGCGTCTCCGCCTCCCCCCGCGGAGCCGGACGGCTGCAGCGCCATGAGGAGACGCAGGACGCCCTCGCACGACCTGACCAGCACACACACACCGGACACGCCTCGCTCGCTCACGCCCCTGCTGACCCCCACTGCCACCACGCTCATGCCCGTGCATGTGCCGTTGGGCACGCCCTCGCCCACCCGGGCGCTGGGCACGCCCTCACCCACACGGGCGCTGGGCATGCCCTCACCCACACGGGTGCTGGGCACACCCTCACCCACGCGGGCGCTAATGCCCACCCATACTCAGTACACGCCAACGACTCATGTGCTGACGCCCGCGCACATGCTGACGCCTGCCCTCCTGCAGGCTCCAATGAGTCCAAACGTCTTCGTCCAGCCCCAGATGCCTGTTCAGACACACTCCCTGCCTTTTCCACACACACCCACCCACAGCCTCTCCCCCGCCCCCAGGCAACCCTCCCCTACCACCGAATACAAGAACGCACCCCATTTCACCTTCGACCAACCAGAAGCCAGATACGCGGGCAGCCTGCCAGTCGGCCTTTCAGACACTGATCCGCCTCCTTGCCCCTCCCCTTTTGACGGAAGACTGGAAGGCGGATTCAGCTCCAAGAACCGCAGAACTGCCCATTGAAGGACGAGCATGGCCTTCAGGAAGTGAATTCGGTTGGTCAGAAATCCCTGCACTGTGGTTCAGAAGGGGGCGTGGCCTGACCCCGATAGAGACTGATAGAGGATGGAGCCAACTGAGAGATTGTTTTTGATGATTGACTGAAGCAGAGAGAGACACTGGTTAATATTTATTCAGAGAGAGAGAGAGAGACAGTGGATTTCCAGTCCTAGATGAATGGACAACAACCCTGTGAATGGGACGCAGGGATTCCATGAAGCCGTCGGTCGGTACCAGTGATGCTGACAGCATGACGGTGTGTGTTGGGGACTCGGCGTCGAGCAGCACACCGGGACTAAAGCCACCTAACTCCGTAGCCAAAGTATTTTTTTTGAGACACCCCGACCCCATGTGAGCCAATCAGGAAGCAGCGTCTGGCTGATCACCTCTGACCCTATAACGGGGAGTGGTTTGTGAAATGCGAGCATGGGGAGTTGGGGGGGTGGGGGAGGGATGTGGGATATGCAACTTCAGGTTTTCCATAGGAGCTCTGTTTGCCCCTCCTCGGCTCTTGGATCACATTGATCAGAGCAGAAGTGTGCGTGTGTGTGTGTGCGCGTGTGTGTGTGTGCGTGCGTGTGCGCACATGTTGATTCATGTGCGTTTGTTTGTGTTGTTGTCCGTTGTGTGTTACCAGATCTCCTTTGTCGAGGACTTTGGCCATGTTATCCTTTGGCCTGCACAGACAGTGAGGGGGGGCGGGGCAGAGCTGTTAGTGTATGTTAATCTGTGTATCTCCATGCAGTGTAAATAAGGAAAATATTGTATTTGGTGAGATTAAAAATAGCTCTATCCATATGCACATATTTTTATAGAGATCTATAATGTTTTTTGCACACGACAAATTTGAACTTGGACTTGCTTGTTTTTTTCTCTGTCGTCCTCTTTGTGAATGTACGGTTTCCTTTTTTTTTAAAGGGAAGCGTAGGAAAAGCTCCTCCTGGGCTTGTTGAGGGACATGGGTGTTTTATTTTTCTATGGTGAGGAAGAGGAGGAAGAGTATAGGAGGAGAGTGATCCGTAGCTTTGTCCTAGATCTGTATTATAATCACTGTCTCAGCAGCAGTCTGAAGGGATGGGCTCAGCGACGCCATGTGAAACCATGACCTCTGCCCCACGTTAGTACAATGGAATGGTCTTCTTCCAGGACAATAAGTTGTGTATTGACTCGCGCTCAGTGGTGGTAAAAGTACTCACATTTCTTCTCACTTTAATGTGTAAAAGTATCAATACTGCAGCATATAGAAATCCTCTGTTAGGGTGCCCACACACCAAAATACCTTTGAGACTGGAATCCGCGTTCCGCCAATGCATTTCAATGATAAGGGAGCGTTTTTTGCAGAAATCCTCTGCTGGCATGAAACCGCTGTACTCTCATTGAAATGCATTGGCAGAACGCGGATTCCACTCTCATAGGTATTTTGGTGTGAGGGCACCCTTACAAGTAAAAGTCTGGAATTCAAAATGTACCTGAGTAAAACTATGAAAGTGTTGGCATCAAGATGTACTTAATGTACCAAAATTAAAAGTACAAAATGTTTGAAAATAGCAGATCTACAAGCTTGCAACGCGTCGCGGTGTGATGCAATGTGAGCTTGTAGATTCGTTTTTTTTTTCAAATAGCCTAGGTATAAAATAGGGCTAAAGTGGTTTATGTATTGTTTTATAATATTATAATTTATACCTGCAAAGTGACTAGTAACTAAAGTTTTCAAATAAATGTAGAGGAGTAAAAGTACAATATTTTGGAGATTTAGTGGAGTAGAAGTAAAAGTATTGGAAATTGGAAATACTCACGTAAAGTACAAATACCTCAAAATTGTACTTAAGTACAGTACTTAAGTAAATGTACTTTGTTACTTTACACCCCTGCAACTGGGTTGTATAAAACTGTATTAGAACAGAGTTACAGTATAACACCTTGATCTCGCCATGATGCGATCACATGGTTCATGTTGCGAGCGTGCTTCCTAAACACTAAATGAGTGGGGTTTGTGCATTCACAGAAATGTGTGGTTCAATACACAGGTTACTCCATTGCAATAAGGCCATTGTAAAGTTACAGAGGTAGAGGTCAGTCCAATTTGAAGCTGTTTTCTCGTTTTCCACAGTGGCGTATTTACTTAATGGTATTTTTCAAAAGACAAAAAAAGAAGAAAGTGGCATATATCCTTGAATAGCTTAGTACTCTTCTCGTTTCATTCGGTCTGTGGGGGTTTTGCTGCAGGAGTTGGGTATAATAGCTAAATGGAGATGAAAATAAAAGACAATAGAATAATTGTACGTCCCATATTCCTGAGCCCATGCCTTCATGCAGCTGTTTTGCCAGCTGGAGCAGTTCTAAGCCCACAGTGTTTTCTGTACATCTAAAGACAACCAAAATAACGAGTTGAATATGTGTAGCCAGCGTGCAATAATAAATATTTGTTATGTGGAGATATAGGAACGTCCACACTTGCATAAAAACGACAACCACTCAAACTTGTGTCCGTAAATACTGTAGAGATCATAATAGGATGGTTATAAACCCGGTTTTATAAGACAATGATTCAGACTATTGCTGTCCGGTCTTCGTGCTGGGTGTGTGGTTTGTGTTGGGATGTGGCTGGTAGCCATTCAAGGTTCTGCAGACCCAATGGTGTCACATAGAGGGGAGACGGATGAGCAAAGTTCCATCCCAAAGGTCCAAACAGCCCTTTTTGCACTCTAGAATTAGTAGTTACAGCTATCAGTGATTTATTAACCAGCCGGGAACGCGTCTTTGTCGCTTTAGATTTTTAACCACTTTAACCATTATTTTATGCTTTAACTATTGAAAAATAGCAGATATACAAGCTCACAGCACGTGAGCTTGTAGATCTGCTATTTTTGAAAAATGGTGATAACATGTGCAAGTCTGAATATTTTGACCCGATTCTATAAATGTCTTCTAAATCCTTCTAAATCAGTGGTTCTCAAACTTTTTCATGTCGAGGACCCCCAAAATTACATGTGTTTGGCCACCGACCCCCATCTCAAAATATGTTGTTCCTGGGACCCCCAGAAGCAGAGATTTAAGTTACAGAAGTTTGCTTTGAAATATATATATATTCAACGATTTATCAAAAATAGCAGAGCTACATGCTCGCAGCTGTGAGCTTGTATACAGTATCTTCTATTTTTCAATAGCTATAAAGTATAAAATAATTCCAGGTCTTAATGGGTTAAAGGGATGACAAAAGAATTGAGAAACTGTGACGCCCCATGTGTAGTAAACCTCCTTATGGCTCTGGCCCACCGATCCCAGTATTCATTGACACACATCTCCATCCAGTTATTGATATGTCATTCTTTCCCCTTGCAGAGAAAACCTCATGGTACCCATTCCACTCTCTATACAAACATTAGACCCAACACATCAAACCCAAATGGCCCTTTTGTATTTATTGCCTACAGTACTGTACGCACCTAAAGCTTCAAATAAATGTATGTCCATTGTCATTGTGTAGTCCTGCACTTTAGCCGGGACATTAAGAGTTGTATGCACTCTCCATCTAATTCAGTAGCTCTGAATTAGTGGTGGTGAGTGACCTGAAGTGTTCCTGTCTGGTAACTGGGTCACACAAGCAAGACGGCAAACTTATAATAAAGCATATTACCGGTGGTGGACAAAGTACTCAACCCCAGTTCTTGAGTCAAAGTATAGATTCTCCTGGTCAAGAATATTGCTCAACTACAAGTTGCTCTGTCAAAGGTGTACGGTACAGTTAAAGTACAGGAGTAGAACTTCAAAAGTATAGCAATGCATTGCTGTATTGATGTATTTTCCAAAAAACATTCATCTTCATTATGTTTGAAATACAACATAAGTGCTTAATTCATAACCTTTTCCCTTCCTAGAAATGTAGCAAAGTCAAAAGTACAATACTTGTCTTTGAAATGTAGTGGTGTGAAAGGCATGAGTATCCAAAAATACAAATACTCAAGTAAAGTATTATACAATTACGATTATTAAGTACTTAATTACTGTACTCAAGTGAATATACTTACTGTCCACCACTGGTTATATTACAGTTTACAGATATGGAACATCATGGTGACAGAACATTTAGAAGCTTCCCTAGTGTCATAGCCCTCCAAAACAGACCATATCTTTTCTCCAAGCAGTATGCATGTTCAGTAGAGGACAGGGAAAAAAATATATAGGAAAATACATATATAATATTTGTTATTTATTGCTAGAGAGACATTGCCTGTTTCTCCTTTTTCTACCATTTTTGGACGTTGTCAAGGGTCTTTGACAAGAGAGAAAGACTATTATATTACTGTGTGTTTGGTAAGCCAGTCTGTTTTTGCCGTAGGTACTGTTGGTCAACATGTTTGACCTTTGACTTATGAAGTGTTGCGGCCAGGCTGGGTGACATCGTCATCGGCCCACGGTCAGCCGAGCAGCACCGTCCTTCCAGAGTAAACAGAGGCTGGAATGGCCCTCACCTGAAAGCCCTACAATAGTTAACCACTTGAGCCCTCTGGGTCTTAGAGTAGTGGTTCTCGTCTTTTTCAGGCTGCGACCCCCAAAATAATCATATTTTAACTGGGGGACCCCCCATCCTGACGAGCACTAAGAGTTGAGGCATTACATTTTGTATAACACCGTTCTATTGTGAAAATAGCAGATCAACATGTTCACAACGCCTCGCGCTGCGAGGCGCTGTGAGCATGTACAGTAGATCGGCTATTTTCCCAATTTCTGCCCCTAATATTTTACAATTTGACCAATGTTTAATTTGTCATTTTACTAAGATTAAGACTAAATATTGACAATTTCGTCAACAAATAAAAACTATTAGGGAGGGTCTAGTGGAGAAGAGATGGTTACGCTCTGAAAATAGCAGATCTACAACGCGTCACGCTGCGACACGTTGTGAGCTTGTAGATCGACTATTTTCAGCACACAACCAAGTGTAAAATCAGGCATTTTCTCCGTATGCGGGGGTTCAAGTGGTTAAACAAATAAGGAGAAATATACAGGTGTTAAAGGCCTAAGGATCTGCAAAAACTGGTATGATAGCTAGAACTCTCAAAAAAGGAGATACAATGAAGGGTAAATGGTTTGGGGATGAGGACACTTTTCTTTCCTTCGCTATACGAGTTCTAGCTCCTCCCCCAGCTTTTGATAGTTCAGATATACTAATGTTGCATTTTGACATGGTTTCAGCAGCATGTTGCTTTTTCCTGAGCCTGGCAAACTGTTAGCATTCCTCTGTTTTACTGTATTTCTTCATGTGCTTAAACATTCTGTCACTTTACAAACCACCATGATCTGTTCACATTCACAGAATGTCAGTAACGAGGTGAGAGTTGCCGTACAGCATCTCTACTTTATATCCCAACTGACAGCGTATTGCCATATTAGTCAGTACAATTTGGTAGAGCAAAAAAGTGTAATGATTTTTTAATGAGTCTCAGATATTTGGATCACTGTATTTGAAGCCTCCTGTTTTTTCCTCTCTCTCTCGGAAACAGTTTTGACTAGTGCATGTTCTGAAGGAGAGGAAAAAAAAGATGAAATCTTTTGATGAAAATAAGCTCATCTGGATGTTTTGGAAATCTTTTGATATTTGCATTTTCAGATGTTTTCCACTTGTAGATTGACTACCTAATTGCACTGGGCTCAGATTGATTGGTATCTGACATAATGCTGATTAAATTACCCTATTGTTTATTGTCCAATGCAATACCGGGTGATTTGTTACTGTGTGGAGAAGGTGCACCTCTTCGTGCAGTTTTATAGCAAGAAAATAAAAAATAAAACATAGTTGGTTCTATTTTGATGAGAACTGACGTTATTTAACCTTCAAGTCAGCCATTATACTGTGTTTACCTGTTTCCTGGTGTTGTCAACATGCTACAACTCTTGATTGAACGTTAAATAGCTGATGTAAATTGTGTCTCACAACTCAATGGTTTATAGAGGATAACGATGAGAGACGATCGCTTGTTGCTTTCAACTTTGATCAAGGACTTTGAAAACAACTGTGTTGGAAGCAATGAAAGCATTTTTTTCTTTTGTTTTTTAGTACAAGTACAGGAATCCAGCCCTTCCCACCCAAGTCTTAAGGTGGGGGTGTGGCTTCTCTGTTGGAGGTGAGCCAACACTTTTTGCAATAATTTCCCCCAATTAACACACAGAGAAGGGAGACACGAAGGCACACAGGAGGTTCAATGGCTCAACCACACAATAGGACTTTCTACATTGTATTGTTGCTGATTATTGTGTGATCAACTATTGTCCTGGAGGATGCTCCCTATCAACTACACCATAAAACTTTTTTCTAGTCCTGACATTTGGTGCCTGCTGTCTTACTTTCTGAGAGTTGCGTGTGCGTGTGTGTGTGTGTGTGTGTGTGTGTGTGTGTGTGTGTGTGTGTGTGTGTGTGTGTGTGTGTTTGCGCGCGCGCGCGTGTGTGTGTGTGTGTGTGTGTGTGTGGTGTGTGTGTGTGTGTGTGTGTGAATATGACAAAGTTATTAGAAGATAGTTATTAACCTTTGAACTCTTGCATACCTATTCTCAAAGGGAACTTTCAGCAAAAATAATCTACTGTACAAGCTCACGTGTTGAGTTGTGACATGTTGTGAGCTTGTACCGGTATAGGCCATTATCATGAATGCACCCAGGCAGGCTCTTGTTCAGGGCACCACTCTCTTTGCTGAAATGAAAGATTTAAAACACAGTGACACAGTGGAATTTTACTAAAATATGTACATGATACTAGAATGATACTAGAATGATAACCTGACTTTCGCCAGATGGTGGCAGCATTGCGTATATAACGCTCTGCTTTACCATCTGGGCTTGCTCGGCCAGAGTTGATAACACTCGTAAAGTCCCGGGCCGGACCAATCAGCGGCAGCTATGGGCGGGCTCTGAGCGGCTCTGAGCCAATAGAGTCTGATTGCAGACCACGTGGAAACCCAGGAGGCGGATTCTGGGTGCAACGTCATGCAGACAGGCCAATATGAGTGGTTGGAGTTGGCACTCCCAGACTGTGATAGAAACGGCCACATCCAATCACCTGCTACAGAAATTCAAAAAATGGCCCGCCCCTTACATCGAGTCTGTCCGAGAGAGCCCAGATGTAAGGCAGAGCGTTAATACGCACTGCTGCAACTATCTGGCGAAAGTCAGGTTACTAGAATGATGCAATTCTCGGAAATTGCAGGTGTGGTTGCCCTGATGCGAGTCACGAGGAATCAGCTGGGAAATGTATTCCATCTTACCATTTATCCCATTTATCCTTGTCCCTATTTGAGCCATGTCCCTTTTATGCCCATATGTGGAGATCCCTGATGTCATCAATATTAAGCCCATAACTTGGAATGCCCATATATGGACATACTGTGTTAATCTCATGTGGTCTATGTCATCATACATCTATTTTGTGGTTTCGTGTAGGTTCATGCCACCAAAACTGGGAGGAGTAGCATGGCAAAATGAAGTTTATCTAGGAAGGGAAAGATGGAATAAAGTCGGGCAAGTACTAGTCTGGTTGCCCTGCAGGGGCAACCACACTAATGAAAGCTTTTGACTACAAAACCTGTCGGGGTTCTATAGTGGCTGATGTTTTAAACAACATTAAACCAACCCCCTTATAATGACAAGACATAAGTTGAAAATATATTAGAGCAATTTAAACTTGTATTTATATCCCAGAAATGGAATGCATGAGATACTAATGTGTAGTGCCTGCTCTATCTCATGAGCTTTAAAGTGATCCCTGACTCATACGACAAATATGCCTTAATAATTGTCCTCTATAATTACAATGTAAAATTAAAAACAATACTCATTAATATGAGCATCAAATCAATATTTCAAATGTGTTTGTGGTTTATTTTGCACATGCATGCCATAAATTAGACCACACATAACATTTATGACATCATCAACTTGCGACAGGCATTTCCCCTATTGACTGAAAGATTAGCTATTTCTAGAAGAAATAAAATATTTGAGATGTTTTTAATTTTACATTGTAGTTATAGAGGACAATTATAATGTATTAAGGCATATTTGTCGTATTAGCCAGGGATCACTTTAATAGCACCCGGGAAGCGGGAAACTTCAACTGGTCTGGGGTGGCCAGTTTACCATTTACTGCCTATTTTTCTCTCTAACCCCTCATCTCTTTCTCTCTCTCACCTTGTCTGTCTCTCTTCACCTTGCCCCAGTCAGCTCCAGTCTGCTGACCACTGTCCATGTCAGGTACTATCTGTGTTCTTCCGTCCTGAGGGACCCTCCCTCAGTCTCCATTCCCTGTGGACATTACTGCAAGCATTGCATCAATACGTACGTACTAGTCCCAGCCAAGCCCCACAGGAGACTATGTGTGTCCCCAGTGACAGTGGTTTTCAACCAGTGGTCCTTGAGGGGGTTCTAGGTTGTCCCCAGTCAATGATTGAGAGTTGGTTACCAAATACCTTATAGATCTTTAAAATCAAACTAAATAAGCTTGTGATCATTATTCTTAAAATGAACCAAATGTGGATAGTATGAAGAGCATCAGATTCAGGAGATTGATACTTTATTGCAGGTTCACACATTGCTTACATCTGTATTAGCATACAAGTTTTTTTTTGTTTTACTTTCATTCTTCATGCAATTCATCCTGCATCTTTTTTATTTTATTTTTTTATACACAGACAAATTAAGATTACGATTCGGGAGATTGCATGTAAGAAGATGAAGAAGATGGCTGTTAAAGAGGAGGATGAAATATTCCAACATCTCATTTGTCTGACCTGATGAACATCTCCTGATTCTCCACACATCTGGAACCACAACAGGAGACACATGACCTCCAAAAACAGCCTGAAGTTGTGAAAGACAACCTGATTGCTGAAGAGATTAAGGCCACATCCCGAATCCAGAATCTCAACAGAGTGAGGGTGGTACACTGATCACAAAGCCATGCATGCAGAGGTGCGCACCAAATTCTGGGCCCTGGATATTTTAACTATTGAAAAATAGCAGATATACAAGCTCGCAGCGTGGCACCGAGTGCCGCGCTGCAAGCTTGTAGATCTGCTATTTTTGAAAAATCATGAAAATGTGTGCAAGTCTTTGAATATTTCAAATCCTTCTAAGGTTTTCTGTTTCTATGTCAGTGGTGCTCAAACCTTTTCATGTCAAGGACCCCCAAAATGATATGTATTTGGACACAGACCCCCATCTCAAAATATTTAGTTACAGGGACCCCCCAGAAGCAACATTTTAGTTACAAATGTTTGCTTAAAAAGATCTGCTATATTTCAATAGCTAAAGTATAAAATAATTAAGGCCCCTCCACGTTGGGCCCTTGTAACTCAGTCCCACTTCCCCCCTTGTGACACCCCTGCATGCATGGCGGGTTTGTCAGAATGGGGAGACTTTGGTTGTGCGATGGAATATATCAGTGAAAACGATCAGAAAACTGAGAAGGAAGGAAAGGATGAGTCTGGTGGGGAAAAGCAAGAAAGGAGTGAGAATGATAAGAGAAATAAAGGCATGAAGCAGGTGCAAGGAGCCTACAAAGTCTTACTGAGATTTAACAAAGAGGGCAATGTTGCGAAGGTGAATCCCTTGGTGCTAAACAATGTGCTCCATGGTTTGCTATAGGAGACATACTCTCAGTGGGAGAATGGACATTTGATGTTGGAGTGTTGAGCAACGGGACAGAGCTCTTCAAATACGTAATGTGGGACGGAGTTGGGGTACTTGCTACAGAGCTGGAGAAGAATCTTAGAGGGGGAACTATTTTGAACTTCCAGACACTGACAATGTCGAAGGCGGATTGAAGCCTATTTTGTTGGATTTCGAAGGAGAGAGCCTCCCAGATAGAATTAGTTTGGGTTACAGAACGAGCTGTAATGTGGGCAGATATACCTAAGCCTGTGAGGTGCTACAACTGCCAGAGATTTGGACACATTGCTGCCAACTGCAAGCAACCAAAAAGGTTTGCTAGATGTGGGGAGGACAGTTATGGGACGAGTGGTCCAGGACAGCCAAGGTGATTTAATTGTAGGGGAGGACACCCTGTAGCTTATGCGGGATGCAAAGTAATGAAACTACAGTACAAACTGAGATACAGAGGTTAAGAACAGACACTAAAGTCTCATAATCAACATTTATACAGGAAACAACAGGGTATCAGATCTCCTAATGTGTGATTTGCACACTTACTCTATATATACTCTGTACATGAACTACTGACAAGTCTGTTTCTCACCAGATTGACAACATTTTATTTTTCATGTGCCAATAAATGGTACAATATGTCTGCTATTTTTGTACTTAAAGTTATTTGTGTGTGCTGCTATGGAAACATGTGTAATCAATTATATTTTCTTACCCATATTCTATTATGTTGTACTGTATATTGTAGCTCTTTATCTTTTTTATTTTTGGAGCTGTGTGCAGCTCCCTATACGTGGCTGTGTGGGTCTGTATGTGTGTGTGTCTGTGTGTGTGTGTGTGTGTGTATGTAGCCTGACTTCGGCGCGTAACTAGTGCCGCACCATTTACGCCACTCGCGCAATATATACATCAAAATGTGCGGCTCGGCCGGGAATGGTGTTCTATTACCTTTCGTTCCGATCCGCCTTACCATGCCGACGTAATCGGCAAAAAACGACGCTTAATTGTCCCCATTGACTTATAATGGGACAATGCAAGAAATCACTTTCAAGTATTTTTCTCTCGTAAACCATAGGAGCTACAGTTTCAAACCTCGGAGAGGAGATTCATAATGATTTTAAGAATGAATCGAAAAATAATTACATCACTCGGCCTCATGGTGGCGCTATAACGGCCCACTTTACGTTTTGCCCCGTAACTCTTGAACTGTAGATCGGAAAATTAAAATTCTTTTTTCCCTGGATTCCTTGGGTCAAGACGCATCTCCCCATATAGGCCACGCCCATTTGCGCCAGGATAGATTTTCCGCCATCTTGAATTTTCTCCAAAACACACTTTTTGCTCCTTTTCCTACATATTTTCTTCAAATGTCACAAAAATCGGTACACATGATCCACACACACACACACACACACACACACACACACACACACACACACACACACACACACACACACACACACACACACACACACACACACACACAGCTCCACTTCACACGGGTGTGATTTTTTAACTTACTTGGTATTGGTAAATACAGTATACTGTATATTTTTAATTGTTGTTACTGTAATGCACCAACTTCACCAAGATAAATACCTGTCAAATTAAGATTCTGGCTATGTACTTATTTCTGAGTGAAATATAGCTGCAAGCAGCGATAAAGTGGCCAAGGCATAAAACGCAGGAAAGAAAAAAGGCATCAAGGGAAAGCAAAGAAGAATATCAAAGAAAAACTAGAAGCAGTGTTCTTCCGAACAGGACTCCGGCAGGTCAGGTAGGTTTTTTTTTGGCCTCTATAATAGGTCAAAGTGAAAAGGGTGCCACGTGTTATTGGGCCTTTCACGGCAATCGGACGCTGCATGCGGGATTTGAAGAAAAAATGTGTTTTGCAAAAATTGACCCGCTGGTGGCGCTATAACAGGCCAATGTGAGAAGGGTGGCATCTGTTCCTTGGCCTAGTGGGAATGTGTGTGCAAAATTTCACACACATAGCAGGCTGCGTTTGAGACATTTTGTTCAAAAAGGAGCAATCCTGCAAACCTTGGAATTCAATGTTAGCCAATTAGATAGAATATGATATCTGTCAAGTCCGTCATGATTACATCACTGTAGAGATACTGTGTACTGATTTGTGTGATTTTCGGATAAAATCTGAAGGAGTAATATCGAAGAATGTGTTTTATACACTGTAAGTCGGCCTTCTGGTGGCGCTATAAATGGCAGATGTGAAAAATGCAGGGCACAGGTTTTTCCTTGGCCTCTGGGAAGTGTGCATACAAAGTTTTTACACTAATCGGTGGTTATAGGTAAAAGCACAAATTGGCCTCTACACAACATGTATGCAAAAGACTGTAGGCCTATATGCAACAGACATAAAAAACTGTGATACTATGCACCTGGACAGTTTGATGATGTACATAGTAAGCCTTGCTGAGCTATGAAGACCATATTAATCGGCCGGGTTATGAATCTCATAGGGCAGGAGCCTATCTCCTGTTTCTGTAGTGTAAGGCAGCTTGATGTACGAGTACACCCCCTGGACATGACGCTAGTATGTCGCAGGGAGTTACCCCCAATCCAACCCTTGATGCTGAGTTTCAAGCAGGGAGGCACTGGGTCCCATTTTTTAGAATCTTTGGTATGACACGACCCGGGTTTGAACCCGGATCTCCCAGTCTCAGGGCAGACACTCAAACCACTAGGCCACTGAGCTGGTACCTGTCATCATTGCAATCCTTGGGAATCACAACATAGGTGTAGACATGACAGTTTGTATTATAATGCTTGTTTCAGGATTTATGATGCAAAATACATTATTTAGTAATGGCGGATATTAAAATACGCATCAAGGGGGCTTGGGGGACATTTTTAGGAAGGCTCCATATCAGACATTGTTCAAGGAACCAAACTGTAAAGTCTACCAAATGTCATGGTTTTATGCTTATATACATCCCAGGCAGGATTCGATGCAACAACCTTCTGCATGAAAGGCATATGCCCTGACCACTACACTAGGCAGCCACAGGATCTGTTAACCATGTTTGTTTAAAAAAAAAGTTCTATGTAGGCTGAGTGCCTTGATTTTATTGATTTCTTTTTTATATTTTGGAGGCTTGGGGTGAAATCAATGTAATCTGAGTATTTCTGACATTTTCGAGTGATCATATTTTCTTTTACTCAGAACAGAAAAAAAAAACGGCCGGTAGAGAAGGGCTCATTTTAAACATGAACGTGATCTGGAGTTAGATCAGACGTGTCAACATTAAAGAGTTTGACATATGCCATGGGCATCTAGGATGTTAACATCAACTCAACCCGACGTGGGGTTTGAACTGCCAACCATCCGTATACCAGGCACAGGCACTGACCAGTCTACACTACGGCAGTCACACATAATGGACCTGTAATTTTTTTTTAAAAAGAAAAGAAAAAAGAAAAAGTTCCATGTAATGTACTTGACGCCTTCTTTCAAAATGATATAGCGCCCCCTTTGGCCAATTGGGGTAAGATTGGTTTCAGTGATATTTGGACTAACCCTCTACAGTAGTTGTGGGGCTCATTTTAAACATGAACGTGATCTGGAGTTAGATCAGACGTGTCAACATTAAAGAGTTTGACATATGCACATGCCATAGGCATCCAGGATGTTAACATCAACTCAACCCGATGTGGGGTTTGAACTGACAACCATCCCTATACCAGGCACAGGCACTGACCACTACACTATGGCAGTCACACATAATGGACTTGTCATTTTAAAAAAAAAGAAAAGAAAAAAGAAAAAGTTTCATGTAATGTACTTGACGCCTTCTTTCAAAATGATATAGCGCCCCCCTTTGGCCAATTGGGGTAAGATTGGTTTCAGTGATATTTGGACTAACCCTCTACAGTAGTTCATCATGAAAATTTTACTTTGCATGTATGTTTTAGAGGCAGAAGAATAATTTGCATAAAACTTGCAATATTCATTGAATTATTAAAAAAGCATGTTTAAAATTTTAAAAAATCCGATCTGACAGATCTTTAGATATTGGTCCAAAGTTCATGTAAAAAAAGTTCCGTGCACGTGACGCTAAAGTTCCGGAATAAAAGCGAGTTTAAGTGTTTTACAAACTGCTCAAAATGGCGGAAAATCTAAGGGCGGAGCTTACTTAACAAAGACACAGATGTCTTTCGCTTAAGTCAAGGCGCGCGGGTAAGCAAGTTGCATGACTTCAAACGAAACGAGGCATGACTTATGCCCCTTTAAAGTTTGAGTTTTCAAACGCTTCGTATAGCGCCCCCCTTTGGCCAATTGGAGTAAGATTGCTTTCAGTGATATTTGGACTAACCCTCTACATATTTGCCAAATGCCATGAACGTGTCACTTTGCATGTATGATTTAGAGGCAGAAGAATAATTTGCATATAACTGCAACATTGAGTGAATTATTAAAAAATAATGTTTCGCTTTAAAAGAAATCCGGCCGCTGTGCGATGACCGTATTGGTCCAAAGTTCATGTAAAAAAAGTTTTGCGCACGTTATGCGAAAATCCCAGGAGGAGATAGATTTTGACTGTTTTTCATATAATTCAAAATTGTGGGAGAGGTAAAGGTCAGAGGTCAAAAGTCAGAGCGTAAAAGTTGTTCGGCATGAGGAGACGCATAAGTGGATACAGGTTTCATTGCTGTACCTGAAACAGGGCATGAGCTACACCAGTTCAAATTTGGCATTTTTCAAAGGCTTCCTACAGCGCCACCCTTTGGCCGATTGTTGCGAGCTTCGCGTTTTAGCCGTTTGGCATAGTCCTCTGCCATACTGCCGAGTTTCGTAAAAAGCGACTGCACGGTCTAGCCGCTAGTGAAAAAGTGGCGGAAGAATAATAGTAATGATGAAGTCCAATATCAATGAGTGGCCATTTGCCACTTCGTGGCCTTGGCCACTAATAAAGTTATCAAACAAGGCAAATAAAGTTGTTCTTCATATTCGTTTAATTCCAAGAGAATGGAGCTCCACTGGAATTCACATTGAAGACAAATATTACACTTGAATGACTAAAATGATTCATTTGATGTAAAGAATGTTAAAAGATATGACACATTGTTAAAAGATGTACTTCTCATGACACATGTGACTGTGTACTATAAAGCAGAGACAAACTGAGAGTAGGTCTACCAAGTGTGTACATTACATGCAGTTGTATTGATGTAGACTAAATGTTTACATTCCAGACTAATAAAGTATTCAATCAGTCAAATCAAACTACAATTAAAGATGAATGTCAGAGCATTTGACAAACTCTTTGATTTTCATAAATACCAATAGTATACTGCCAATATGCTTTATTGTTAATTTGTTTGTGTGAAATATTTCTATTCATAATGTATAGGCTTAGGCTACATATTCCTTATTGAATTCGAACAGTATAATGAATTAGTTGGTGGCATGAGTTACAGAAAGTTTCAAAAGTACATTCAGTTTCCACTATAGAGCTGGGGTTTATTTTCTGAAATCGTCTGGAATGTTCCTCTTTAGAGAGATGGTTTCAGAAGGCATGGCAGCATGCTGTGATTTCTGGACCGCAGTAAAGTGGGTTTTATATTGGATAGATAGCCTATGCTCCAGGCCTTGTTGTTATAGCATAGAAGAGCAGTGAGAGCCCCTGTGAGGCTGAGGGAGGTGGATTGACTTGATCTATTTTTGTTGTTGTCCAGTGTTCATCTAATCTTCTTGGTTTAATATAATTTACAACAACATATTGAATAAAATTGTGTCACATAAATGTTTTCATAGTTAGGTTCATAGACTTGTTTGACATATCTTTATATGTTGGATTTGTATAAATGTGTATTTTCAGACAGTTCACTTTTTAACCTGACAATATTTAGTCAACTAGACCGTTGGCTCTGTACTTGGTCTGCTCTTTTTCCATCTACACCAACCACAGTTTTGAGTCATCAAAGCAAGCTTTTCTATATTGTCAATTTGTCTATCACTATAACCATGGACCTACATAAGTGTAGGCTACTTAAGAACAATTTTGAGGTACTTTTACTTTACTCCTGTATTTCTAGGCTATAATACTCTAATCAAATTTGATTATTAATACAAAACACTTTAACTGATAAATTATGATGTAGGCCTATTATAGGTTAAGCTAGCAGCAACTAAAAGGAGGACTTCACCACTTTTCAACCTGTCTTGTAACCTATAGATTTGTATTATCACGAGAACAATGGCTTCCATTATAACATTGCAACTTTTCAGGAATAAAGCCTGCAGTTTCTATTAGCTTGGATTCCCCTTTGATGATGTCAATCGTGGATGGATTTCTGACCCGCCCACAACTCTCCTATTAAAAAAAAATAATAATAAAATGTGCTATTTTATCATGAACATTAGTGAGGACCTATTATATGAAGACAGGTTGAAAAGTGGCGAATTCCTCCTCTAAAGTGATTCAAATCATTCCCATAGCTGCATCATTAAATTGATGTATCCTACACATAAATACATTACTAATAGGCTTGTCCATGGGCCATTCTGCATAATGGGAACTTGACTTTTGGTAGGCTACTGTATGCTACATTTGTTTTTGTATGTTAATTTTTAAGTGCAGCTTTTCTTTCTTTCTTTATTTGGAAGTTGGTTGGGAAATCTGGTAGGCCTACAAGGAATTTGATATTTAGCAAGAAATAAGAGAAGGTGGATAATATACATTTTGTCTACATTTATTTTATCATCATTTGAAAGACCAAATAATATGATTGTTGCCTGACAGCTCCTGACCTTGACGTCATCACATTCCATCAGACTTTCGGTTAAAGTTCGAGTTTGGCTCCCGGCCGCTTAGAATATGACGTAGGTATGTCACGTATCTGGCCGTTCCTTCTTCATGGCCTTTGCCTGTTGAGGAAATGTCTAGTGTTGGGTGGCACCGTGGCAGTAACGTTGTTTTGGAGTGGACTTTACAGCATTTCGGAATAAACGTGCCAATGTAGGCTACTACTAGATGTTTGCTCACTCTATGGAACTCTGGTTGACTAAAGTGAAATGCTGAATGTTGTGGGCGACGCCGCGACGGCCCTTTCTTCAGGTAAATGCGTTTTCATTATTTGAACAAGTTAACAAAATAGCCAGGAGACCCGACCTTTCGTGCAATGCCAGATAATGGCCATTAGATGGCAATGTTTAATAAGACTCAACCTAAATCATACATCCATTTAAATCAAGGTAAAAGTCACACTAGATGGTGCTGCTGCTGCTGCTGCTGCTGCTGCTGCACAATAATATAATATTAATAGCTCAAGCACCATTCTCCCTACATGTAGGAATGTGTGGTGTCATTAAAAGACAGTCAGTATCTTTGTGTTTGGGGGAGTTGCATCTCTGTGGATGGCTGGATGCACGTCTAATGTATGTCTGTATTTTTGTATAGCTCTGTGTGTGTGTGTGTGTGTGTGTGTGTGTGTGTGTGTGTGTGTGTGTGTGTGTGTGTGTGTGTGTGTGTGTGTGTGTGTGTGTGTGTGTGTGTGTGTGTGTGTGTGTGTGTGTGACAGGTTTATATTACTATGTGAGGACAAAATGTCCCCAGGTTTAGGGATAGAGGTTAGGGTAAGGCCACAGGAAATGTGTGTGTGTGTGTGCGTGTGTGTGTGTGTGTGTGCGTGTGCGTGTGCGTGTGTGTGTATAATGTTTGCTAAAATGCTAATACATCCAGGATGCTGCGTCAGCTTGAGATACAGTAGGCAGCCTATAAAGGTCATCAAGACAGTCTCAACGCTCTATAGTGGGAAAGCAACAAGAACCAAGCTCTGGAGTCCTAGCCTTAAATCATAACACCTGTAGAGGTCGCTAATATTCGGACGTTACGTCTCCCACAGGAGTTATAAGGGGGAGTCAGAGGGCTCTTGATGGTTGAGCTCCAACGTCCATATTCGGCTCGAAACATGTACAAATCAATAAGGTGCTCACCGCATCGTCGAAACAGCTTTCTATCTACCGATGAGCCCACTCGTCGGCATGTGTTACTCCATATGTTTCCAATAAATTAATGTTTACTCAAACTTCTCAGAGTCTCATCGCTTTCCTTGTTCTTGAACTTCTTGGGTAAAAATGGCCGAACATATCACGTGACTTTGATCGCCGTCGCTATTCGCTCATACTAGGACATGACGTTTTTGTATGCGGAAGTATTCCAACGTTCTGTAGTTCTGAAGGCGGAAGCATTCCGATGAGGAAACGCGAGTCTCAGAGAAGTTTGAGTAAACATTAATTTATTGGAAACATATGGACTAACACTAGGGCTGTCTTCGACACAGGATTTATGAAGTCGATTCGAGTCGCGGGGGTTAATCCGACGCGTCGACGAATCGTTTTATAGTCTACTTTGTGTAAAAAAAAGAAAAAAAAGTGTTGCTTTAAACCACGTCAACATAATGCAATAATACATTAAAGGGGAAGACCACCCATTTTCAATATTGAAATATGTCATTAATATACCTTAGAGGAGTTGTGTGGAAATAGAAAAAAAGTTCCCGCTCTTCTGTGTTGCCTAGAACTGGAGGATTGATTTTGGGGTTTGTATTGTAAAGTACAATGTGTGATGTCATCAAGTTGTAATTTACAATACGAACCCCAAAATCAATCCTCCAGTTCTAGGCAACACAGAAGAGGGGGAACTTTTCTCCTATTTCCACACAACTCCTCTAAGGTATATTAATGACATAGTTCAATATTGAAAATGGGTGGTCTTCCCCTTTAAGAGATTAATTGAATACACTGTGTTTTCGGTGATATCGGTGCGCGAGCACAAATGTTATCTGCATAGCAGTGTACAACCATAGAGTTATAACACACCGTTAAAACAAATAAAACATCTCCGCTGTTTCAACTCTGCCCCGTCTCTCTGCAGCGTGCAGTAGAGATGAGACATTCGCGAACGATTCCGCTCTCTTGAACGGCTCTTTTAAATGAACGATGGGATCCAGTCCGCAGTCGCGGGACACAGAGCACTGACAGAGTAATGAGTCAGTGTCGAGAACGGATTCATTTCAGAAAAGGATCATAAAAAGGTGGAGGCACAGCTCCCGCTTGAGCCAGCAGTGACATGTCATGGACGCAAACACAGCGAAACACAATCATTCATCATGGATTACAACACTGGAACAATTCAGAAGCACTTTAATTAGAAAATGTAACTTGTAGCCTACACTTGTGTATGTTAATTTGACTTTAGAAGATTGTTTACTACTTCGTGGACGCGCGTTTGTGCTGTGGCAGGTTATTTAATATGGGATTTTGACAGCGTGCTTCCTCCTCTTAACGGAACACTGTCCCGGCTCTGAATGTTTTAACGAAGCGGCGGTCTGAACCGTTCTGGCCGTTCCGTCTCACTTTCAACCCGACGCTGGTGCGAGACAATAAATAACTGTTCGCCAATTGCTACTTCTCATTGGAAGTACATGACACCACACCAGTCCAGCAGTGCACCGCAGTACTGGCAGTAGTAGGCTAACTGGTGATATAAAAAAATATATATTTTCGCTTCGACTCAAACAATTGGCGTCGATTCCCGGGGCTTAAAACGACGCGTCGATTCGTCGATTTTTAGAAGACACCCCTAACTAACACATGCCGACGAGTGGGCTCATCGGTAGATAGAAAGCTGTTTCGACGATGCGGTGAGCACCTTATTGATTTGTACATGTTTTGAGCCGAATATGGACGTTGGAGCTCAACCATCAAGAGCCCTCTGACTCCCCCTTATAACTCCTGTGGAGACGTAACGTCCGAATATTAGCGACCTCTACAGGTGTTATGATTTATGGCTACTGGAGTCCCATGTAACAATAACAGTTGTCATTTTGCAATCCATGTCTATATTTTATTACCTCACCAAAGCATTTATCTATTCTAGCCTATGTTCCATTTTATTGCATACCTATTATATCCAGCCTTTTGCCTTGGGTGATTGGTCTAACAGAAAGGTTGAATACAGGTTGAATACCAAGGGGGCTGATACAGCTACACACCCTCAGAAGCAGGGCTTACCAATCACATCTATCAGCGCAAGCTCAAGTGTCACTTCATGCTTAACCGTAGCCTTGAGTGACCCTGTATCGCAGAAGGAACTCACCATGTCAACATGGACCAACAACATTGTATAACAAGTGGTTTCTGCTAATGGTTTTGTACAATTCACCACTGAAGACACACTGGAGTTTATCCATGATCTCTGCCAACTCCCTTCCCACACTGTAATACTAATCAGCCTGATCTGCCATTTGTCGTAGCCTAGACCGCAATGTTAATCTATTTTTAAATCAAAACGTTGGTAAAAATGTATGTCGTATCTGAGGAGAAAATGATTGCTCTGCATTCGTTGTTGCCCGTATCCAACCTCAGGTACAGTAACAACTGATACGCCAACCCTGTTGTATATGGGAGCAGTTCTCCATTACGAAACATCCCCATTCCGAAACCAGGTTAGCATTCACCAGCGTCGGCAGGTTAGCATTTCACCAGGTTAGCATTCACCAGCGTAGACAGGTTAGCATTTCACCAGGTTAGCATTCATCAGCGTTAGTTTTACTGATGTTAGGGTTAAGGTTAGGTTTAGGTGGTCGGAATAGCTTTGCGATGTTTCCGAGTGCTGATGTGTAACCATTGTATACATAATATCAGACAATGATGATCATGATTCCTGTAACTTTTGGGGGGTATTTTCAAAGAACACTGCAGTTTTTTTGACTGCTAGAATGTGGCTTTGAAGGTCCATCTCACCTCCATTTGGAGTCCAAGCTGATGTTATAACCCTTTTTTCAGACCTATACGTAAATCACTAGGTGCAGTGAGTGATTTACTTTTGTTAAATAACTGCTACATACAGTAGCCCTGTACTGATAATAATCATTGCTATGTTTGTTCAGTAATCCTGTCTCCCAGCAGAAAATGCATTTGCAGCTTTGATTGATTGATAGATCAGAAATGTGTCAGTCAGACATTTGGGCTCAAAGGATAACACAAAAGGGTCCAGGGGAACTTGTTTATCATTGTGGTCCTATACTGTAAGTTCAGGATGACAATGTTGTCCCATCAGGAGAAAGAATAAGCGAAGTGAAACTGGAAGTGACGAAGAAATGATGAGCAGAGTAGACAACATTGTAAATAGGAGTAGGCCTATAGAAACATTGGAAATGGAGTTCAGAGAGAGGGGCAATGACACACTGCGAGCGCTCACAACCGATCCAAGTACGATCCGATCACTCACAACCGATCCGAGCACGGTGCGGCACGGTGCGGCATGGTAAAGAACAGGTTCTGCTGGTGTTTTCAGTCCACCTCAGCCTGGTCCGGTTGTAATCTCACTGAATCACGCTGATCGGCCTGGAAGTTAAAGGAGTAGTTCACCCCCAAAATGACCTTCTTTCTATTGATTACTCACGCCATGAAGACTTGTGTTGAATAATATTTTTAGTTTTTTGTTGCAAGTTGCCTAAGACAAAAAATGTTTTACAATAAATGTACCCCCATTGATTCCGGATGGGGACCCGAATGCATTTGGGTCCCCATCTGGAATCAATGGGGGTAAATTCACTATAATCAAAATATTGTCTTAGGAATGCGAAAAATACAAAAATGTATTATTGAACTTAAGTCTTCACGGCGTCAGTAATCAATAGAAAAAAGTCATTTTGGGGGTGAACTACTCCTTTAATAGCACGGGTGGTCAAATGAGCATCACTTTGTAATGAGAGAGAGAGTGACGATGCATGGCGGCATGTTTTGGCAAAGAAATGTGGTGTAGAGCAAAATACATGATGAAAAAATAACAAACTAAAAACGATGAAACTGTAGCGTTCCTCTGTTGTGTTGACTGTCTGTCGCACACGGTCAGGCATATCGTCTGACATCATGGTAGTTTTTCGGAACTCATTCTCTCTCGCTAATTGAAACACGATCAGCAGGCACGGATCGGAGAGGCATGGAACGCTACTGTCATGGAAAAGTGGTACTGCCATCATATTGAGTAGCATAGAATATAGCCTATATACAATCATTTGTGTGTGTGCGTGTGCGCGTGTGCGCGTGTGCGTGTGTGCGTGTGTGGAGCTACAAGACTGCACCAGCGTGCGCAGCATCACCGGCCCTGTTTCTCCGATTGTAAGATAAGATTGTGTTTAGAAACCAGTAAGACTCCCTAATTGGGAGATAAGCGACCGTCAGGTGTCCAAATATTTGTTTCAAAAAATGGGCCTGATGACAATTCAGCTAACCCCATAAACCCTAGTGTCCCTATTCTGGGCATGTCATAAATAGGCGAAAACATGGCAAAAATAGCAGATCTTCAAGATCTGGCTATTTTTGCAACAAGGTCCGGCTGAGGATAGATCTCTAGGCAAGTATGACTAACTGGAGGGCAGTCTGCTGCGCAGATGGGCGTGGCATGAGGTCTTCGAATGGGCGTGACGTGATGGGCGTAGCGTGAGGTCTTCGAATGGGCGTGAGAAAAGATACCAAGGCGTTCCACTCGCAGTTTCTACCGTAATTACACTACTTGAAGCGCAGCGAATTTTGGACGGGGGCTCATTTTACCGGACGTTCGACTCCACTCGCAGTTTCTACCGTAATTACACTACTTAATGCAGCGAATTTTGGACGGGGGTCAGGGGGCTCATTTTACCGAACGTTCAGCCGCGGCGGTTCATGTTACTGCGGTCGACTTTGGGGCCGCCTCGATCGGCCTCGGACCGACGAGTGGCATGCTTGCCGTGGACCACCTCCAGGGACCCCTGGCTATATAACCTAACAGGGGGACATGCGGATATATAGAGAGAGAACCATGCAGGGGCACGGGCGGCCGCCGATCCACTCCTATCCGAAGTGGGCTGCAGTGGTGGGGTCCTCCGCAGCGGCGCGATCCGGAATGATGGTCCCCGGGCGCCGTGCGTGAGCCACCCCGTTAGAAGGGTCATTTTCCCGGCTACACAGGGTGTAGCGCGGCGCCGCCAGGGCGTCCCCGGAGCGCCGCGATACCTCCAGGGGTCCCCGGAGGGCGGAGGTGGTCGGCGATACGAGCCACTCGGCCGTCCCACGCCAAGGCTCCAAAGTCGGATAGGAGTGGCCCCTGGTTCTCTCTCTCTCTCTCTATATATATATCCCCATATCCCCTGTTATATCGCCTGGGCATGGGTAACTGGAGGCGGTCCGCGGCCGAGACCCCAAACCCAAAGTTGGATGCGAGTGGAGCGGCGAGCCGCTGGTTCTCTCTTTATTATATCCCAGGCCCAGCAATTATCGTAGACCTTTTCCCACGCCCGTTCAAAGAACAAGTAACTCCCATTCGAAGAACTTTCCCCATGCTCCGCAAATCTGCGCGGCAGCACAGAAACCGCCGCCATCTTTGCCTCCAGTTACCCCTGTCTCTCTCTAGGAGACCCCAAGTATGTAGCTTTTAAGTAGTTACATTGAGTGCAACACCATGTCGCCGGTACGTGTACCTATGCCCATTCCGGAGCAAGTCGACCTAATGACTCTGTGTAAATAAAGCACTATTAGTCCATGGGCCATACGAGATGTCGGTATCCGAAAGGTGGAAAAGGTTATCATGCATTTTTGAAAAATACCAAAATATAATCTACAGATATAGAGCTTTTCAAAAATGCATGGTAACCTTTGCCACCTTTCTGAAACCGACATCTTGTATGGCCCATGACTATATGGTGTGTCATGCACTCCATACGCCCTCTGATCCCCTCTAATCCTTCATTTTGATGTATTTCCAAATATGGTATAGTGTGTGTTATGTGGGCTTGAGAATGATTTATGCTGTGTTCACAGTGACAAAGCATCAGGCTACAAGTCACAAGTGACGCTCTACAAAAAAACTAGTTGAGCTGACTTTAACTTTTTTCAGCACTCCAAAGACACAATCAATAATATGTTTTATTGTGTTAACATTTCCACTACTCTCTCTCCCTGCTTCCTGCTCCATTCTGCAATAGGAAGAAAAACGAATTCTTGGCATTAACCGGTTCCCTGTGCTTCAACTCTTTAGCGTCGACTCGGCAGCAATGTTGCTGGTCATCACGCTTAGCCATTTAGTAGCATTTGTTGGTAGTGCGAACACAGCATTATAGCAGGTGCAAACAACTATTCTATTCTGTAAGCTTTGACTGGACAAAGGTTTTCATTCCGGCCGTCGTCTAGGTGTGTGACAAGGCTTGCACGACAAAGAATGTTTTTCAACAAAAAACGGTGTTAGCCGTTAGACTGTTATGCCATCTGAGGGCCAGAGCAGAGGACTCTTTTTTCTGTCATGTGCATTGTAAGCCACACTGTCCATTTTCTGTCACACCCTTGCTCTAAGTTTCTCTTTCACTCTCTCTCTCCTTCTCTCCCTCTCCATTCTCTGGTTTGCTAATTTTTCTCTCCTTCCCAAAGCCCTTCTCTCTCTCTAACCATGTCCCTCTGTCCCTCCCTCTATCTCTCTCTTTCTATCTCACTTAAGCCCAGTCTCTCTATGCCCACCATCCATCACACTTACTTGTTCCTCACTCTCTCTTACTCTGTTTATGTAAACTGTTTGATTTAATTTTACCAGCTTGCAGTGCAGTGCAAGTTGGTCTATATTCAGTCGTTGCGATTAGTCGTTACTTGTAAATTACTTTTTCCTCATTGGCTATCCTTGAGACGTTGGACCAATGCCATGACACCGTCTCCTTCCGGGCACTGCTCATAAGGTGAACTACAAAACGAGCGCTCTGGTCTCAATCTCACTGGTACCTCATAAACACTGTAACATTACATATATATAGCAACACTTCCACATTTAAAATGCTATTGTGGATGCACTATAATCTGAAACGTTAGCCGTATTGGCCAAGAGTTTGCCTCAATATTGAGACCTGACCAATCAAGGTACTTCAATAGGGTACTTCCGGCAGTCTTCCTGGCGCTTCTAACTGAGCAACTTTATTGTCTCCACCAGCCGAAGGCTTGGGGGAGACTGGGAGAGTATGTTTTTGCCCCTGTCCGTGCGTGCGTGCGTCTGTGCGTCCGTGCGTCCGTCCGTCCTTCGAGTTTGTTACCAGCTAATTTCCGGCGCTGTTGGCCCGGTCGCTGCCAAAATGAGCACACACACTCCCTGGATGCCAATTCAGAACCTTTGCCCCACATTTTTCACATGGGCCTGTTCTAGCACCACCAGGAGGCCAATTTGTGCAAAACTACCTTTTGGCCAGTACTTTGTCCAAAAATTATGCAAATCGGTAGACAGTATCTCTATAGTCATGTGATCGACATGGATCTGTCTGATTGTCCATATTCCATCCTGATTGGCTGAGATTGGCTTTCAAAGTTTGTAAGATTGGTCACTAGATCTGCCCACTAGTTTATATATACCTCTATGCTATGGACTGAACAGTCAGCTCAGTGCAACACGTTCACCCGAATGTCCTCTCAGGCTATGGCATCACAACATCCTCCGTTCTAATGACAGCGAATGGAGGTGGGGTTTGGAGGACAACTGCTTTGAGAATCGCTGTTATTGTTTACACACAACATCCTAAGCCTCCACACTGGTAGGATGACAGCAGCTGAAAGTTTAACGGAATGCATCTTTGCATGAGAGTGCTGTGACAACATTTCCATTACATCTATGAGCCGTCAGCTTCTTTTGGTGCCGGGTCGCCCCCACCCCTCTCCCATCTCACTACGTTGTCAGCGCTGTCTGATACAATCTCATAGTTACATTATTAGATCATTACACACTCTGCAGCTACAATTGGAAATTGCAAGTGTGGTTGCTCTCTTAGCAAAATAGCATGCATGCCCTGCAGGGGCAACCACACTAATACTAATACATTAATAAGGAAGGATGAACAGTCTCTGAAACGGTGTTCAAAGGATTTGAATATGTTATTTAAAACTGCAGTTTTTATTAAAAGCCTAGTAGTTGTGAGTTATTTTGGTTTAAGTTAGTTGGATATTGGATTGTAAAAGGCACCTTAATGTAACTTTAGTTTAATATATATTATTGGTGTTTAATAAGAGTCATATTAGTACTTTTCAAGGGGCTTAGCTTGCCGCAAGCTCCATATGACATTTCTTGTTTCTTTCTCCGCCATGTATGTATGCAGGAGTGGCCCGTTTTGAAGAAAATGCAACAAATTATAAATGCAGCGACCTGTGGTAGACATCAGGCACGTGCACGCATAGACTACTAAGGGGGCCCTTTTATCCCTCTGTAAAAAGTGCAAACTCCACAGCATGAATGCAGTTTTTACGATGATGAAAGAAATTCAAATGCCCTCTTTCCATGGCATACCTGAAGGCATCATTCAAGAGAACTGCCTTGTCCAACTCTCCTGAACTTGAATGCAGCATCTTATGTTGAAAGAATCGCCCTCTCTGTGTAGAAATCCATGCCGTACGCCACATCTCCAGTATTGACTTGATTATGCTTAGTTCAGTGTGACGTTCATGCTTTGCAGCTTTGTGAAGAGACAGTTTTCACATCGAACTGTTGTCCAAACCTCACGCAAATGATCAACCTCACTCATGATCTCTATAGTCATGTGATCAAGACTATTTGTCCCATTTTTCATATTTGGCTTCCAAAGTTTGCAGGACAAGTCGGCCTCATGGTGGCGCTATTACGCCACTGTGGTTATAACAATTCACCTTTTTGCCTCTAACTCTTGAACTGTAGGTCATAAAATCAAAATGTTGCCCTGGATTCCTTGGATCCTCACTCTGACACTCTCCCAGCCACTTGTGCCAGATTAAAATTTCTGACATTTTGCCGATTCTTCAAAACGCGCTCTTTGCTATAACTCCTACACATTTTGACACATTGTTCTGGGGTCATGTGATCAAGATGTATGAGTTTGATTTCTCAGATCCCATTCCAAGGCCGGGAACCCTGCCTTGCAGCAGGAGCAGACTTTTTTTTTTGCTGTATATGTCTGTAAGGATAAGGGAGAAAGCGATAGACATAATGTGACAGAGCGAGAGGTACAGAAAGAAACGGGTGGATGGAGAGACAAGGAAAGCGAGGAGGGTGAGGTTGTAACAGAATGAGATTGGCAAAAAGAGAGGGAGGTTGATAGGCTTGCAGATTAGAAGAGATAGACATGCATGTAGAGAGAGAGGGCCGGAGCAATACAAGACTATCAGATTATTGTATCCAGAGAATCACAGGAAGCACCTAATGAACACCCTGGAAATGGAAAAGAGGCTCATTGATCTCCATACATTACATTTAATTACAGTGGCCATCCAAGCCACGCTGGTAAGGAAAGGCCTGTGTGTGTGTGTGTGTGTGTGTGTGTGTGTGTGTGTGTGTGTGTGTGTGTGTGTGTGTGTGTGTGTGTGTGTGTGTGTGTGTGTGTGTGTGTGTGTGTGTGTGTGTGTGTGTGTGTGTGTGTGTGTGTGTGTAGTCTTTAAGAGTTTAGCGTTCAAAACCAGCTAACCCTTGTGGGCATATACCTTTATACCCATACAATATGGGCATATTGGTCAGATCAGCAATTCTGGATAACCGCCAATTCGACAGACTTCCTGCTGGGCACTCCCTCTGGTCCAACAGCGTGCTGATTTTGAAGTCAGTCAGACGGACGGTTCATCCCTGCATGTCAGTATATGCCCATATGTGGGCATATCGGTTGGATCGGCGGTTCTGGACAACCGCCTATCCAACGTACTCGATGCCGGGCACCACACTCCCTCGGGTCTTCAGCGATGCACGAGTTCGAGGGCGATCAGTCGGACAGTTCTTGAGATAAATGAACATTTACGCATGCATGCAAAGTTTTCCGTAAAGCTCTGTGTTCGTGTGCGACTGTGCGTGCGTGCATGCGTGTGTGTGTCTGTGTAACCATGCATAAAGCGAATGTGTATGGCTTAATTTGAGACACACTATAGCTTGCCTGACTCTCACTCCCTCCCACTCCCTCTCTCTCTCTCTCATTACACAAACCTCAATTGTTGTTATTTTTAACGATCAAAGACAATACCACACTGGGAACAGAACCTCCCTTGTGCTCGCTCTCCTCATCAGTCTATTGTCTATAGTCTCTCTCTCACCTTCCCTCACTCTAGATCTTGCTCTTTTCCACATTAAATAGTTGAATGTTACTGACTGGACAGTGATTAACGTCTACTTGTGAGACAAAGAAAAACACGATAGATAGATAGATGGATAGATGGATAGATAGATAGATAGATAGATAGATAGATAGATAGATTGATAGGGACCAATTTTACACCATTTATGCTGTAGTTATCACAGACTAGGGTTGGGATGCTTTAGGATTTTGATGATTCTGGTTCTTTAATGATTCCCTTTCAATGGTCCCTTAACTTAACCGTTCCCTTTATTTCCCACTTCACCTCTGGGAGAAGCAGATCTTATTTTATTGTTGTTTGGGACACGATCAACACAATCCTGAGTTATTTTTTGTGTTCAATCATATATCTTATGATGTATTTTGCTTCATATGATGCATCATGCTGCATCATATGATGCAAAATGCATCACTAGTCATGCTGATATACTAAAATATCTCAAAACACAGATTGAACACAAAAAATAACTCAGGATCGTGGGCCTTTAACGTTTCCTATAGGGGGTTCAAAGAAAAGACTGAGGTAGGATTGGTTAGCACAGCTCAAACCTAAAGGGCAAGGTTGCGCGATGTCTTGGCCATCTGGCCAGTGATGTATATCAGACCAGTTACCTATGGAGACCCCTGGTACACATAATGGAGATCCGTACTGTATTATGGAGATATGCTGTGAGAGCCCAAACATGCTTACTCAGTTATTCGTTATGTGAAAGTCCTATGACGTCTACGACATCTGACATCATCATACATACAATCCCTTTTATGCCCATACATGGAGATCCCCGACTGTAGAACCAGCCACACAGATATGGGCTGTCTTGGCCATTTGTCTTGGCCATATACAGTATGGATTCTGATAGGGGCCTTTTCCACCAAAAGAACCTTGGTTCAACTTTCTTGGAACCTTGGTTCGTTCTTACGAACCTGCTTTCGTTTCGTTTCCACCAGATTGAACCATGATTGAACCAGATGAACCAAGGAATTTGTGGTTCCCGTTCGGAACCAACTTTTATGGTTCAGAACCAACTCCGGTTCTCGGTGGAAAAGCACACCTCTGGTTCATCCCATAGGCAGGAGAAAGAACCGGAATCGGTTCTTTGCCGGTGGAAAAGGCCCCTTAGTGTGGTATGTGGCCGATGTGGCCTCCATATATGATGGGCATTCCCCGTCCTGTTAGATATGGGCTTAATATTGATGACATCAGGGAACTCCATATATGGGCATAAAAGAGATTATGTTAGTGTGGTTCCCCTGACATCACAGTGATGTCAGAGCGTGATGTCAGAGCGGCAAACCCATAGACCGTAAAAAGTGTACACGTCCAGACAGACGGAGACATGATGTGCCGTTTCACATACTAAACTGCGACCTTCGGTCGCAATTATTTAGCAGACATTAAGTCTGCATAGCAGCTCTGACAGTGTGATGAACCGATTGCAATTCCTCAGTGTTGGACAGCAGCAGTGGCCTTGTTTCTCTTCAATTCCTTCCTGTTTGTTCAAAGAGACGGTGGCCAGATTAAAGCTTTAAGGAACAATTGGAAATGAGTACTCTATCATTAACCAAATTAATTGCGGGCTACTGAATGTTTACATTTTGCATTGATGGGTTGAAACAAAACCGACTTAGGCCTTGGCAGACAAGCACGCTACAGCAGTGCATGGGGACGCTGCTTTTTGAAAGTGGGGTAGAGAGACAGTGTGAGTACCATGTGTGTGTTTGTAGGGGTAGATAGATAGTGTGTGTGTATATATATATATAGATAGCCAGACAGATGATAACGTAATATGAGCTCAGAATGTGGTACTTGTACAATGTAATACACTCTATATTGGAGCTCGTCCCACTTAAATAGAACAAAGGATAGTTGCATAAAATCCTGTGGATCGGTAGATGCAAGGCAGCGAAACATGCCTAATCCTTTGTCCAAACAGACATAATCTCAAAAGTAAACGCAAATCCATATAGTCTTGTGCCTGTGTCACATGGTATAGTGTTCCCTTTTGCTTCATCAAGGAGCAAATTATGGATATGTCTTGGCCCTATTTTAAGGAATCTATGAACCGTAGAATCCAGTATATTGTGCTTACAGCCCCTCCGAATGCCCAGTGTGGTTGGCTGGTGTGTATTGCTCTCTGCGATGATTTGCTAAATAGGACTCTTATGCATGCATACATAGAGATGTGTGGATGCTGCAATGCACATTAGACCCATGACCCAAGCACGCAGTGAAGGAGAAAGTAGGTCTTCAAAGTGGCCCTCTCTCTCTCTCTCTCTCTCTCTCTCTCTCTCTCACTCTCACTCTCTCTCACACACACACACACACACACACACACACACACACACACACACACCCACACACACACACACACACACACACACACACGTAGCTAGCTCTTTTAGTATTTTGCTCAGTCAGCTGTGAGTTGGGGTTCATTATCCATTGGTGTAAGCTTGCCTATTACTGCATGCCACTGTTTTTCCTCTCTCATCTCTTGGTAACTGGCCCTCTCTCCAGAGCAATGCATATAGGGTGCACTGCAGAGAGGGAAGAGAGAGGGAGATGGGTGGGGGGGATTAGTAGGTGGTTGCACGAGGAATTTCAAATGACAGGTGTAGCCTTCTACTACGTCATCGAGAGCCCCCCTTTGAAACATAGAAATAAGCTGCTATTCAGTGCTAAGGCAGGCAGGCAGGCAGACAGACAGAGAGGAAGACAAGAATGTAGGCTACTCAAGAGTCTGACACAGCATGTGACTTTTCAGAACACTTAAAGGATGGACTTGGCACTTTTCAACCTATCTTCATATAATTGGTCCTCACTAATGTTAACTCAGCCTGTGTCTCTTAAGGGCTCTGGGCAGTTCAGAAGCCCGCCTACCAGTGACATCATCATCATTGTTAGACAGATATTTAGATTTGTATTATCGGAAGAACGATGGTTTCCATTATATTATGGTAACTTTTCAGAGATAGAAAGCCTGCTGTTTATATATTAGCTTGGAATCCCCATCGATGATGTCACTGTATTGGCAGGTTTCTGAACTGCCCACACAGCCCTCCTATGAGACACCGACCGAGTTTTTTGCTATTTTATCATCATGAACATTAGTGATGATGATGATTGATGACCATAGGCTATATGAAGAGTGGTGAAGTCATTTAGGAAATATATTTGTTTGAACTTTGAACCCGTGCTACTGCCTGCCTGCCTGTCTGTCTGCCTATCTGACGTCCGGCCCCTCTTCTTTCCTTGCCCATCCCATCTGGGCTGCAGATCATGACTGAAGACCGCTCACTTCCACTCTCAGCTGACCTTCGCTTTCGGGGAAGTTGAGTGGAAGCGGCGTCTGGCATTTGGCCTGACATTTCCATTACACCACTTGATGATTGACCGAAGGTCCGCAACTCCGCATTATAGGCTATATGTGTTTGCGTCCACAACACACATGATATTGTGTGTTTTAGCGTGCGTGCGTGCGTATGTGTGTGTGTAGGCTATGCGTGTGCAAGGAGGCTGCCCAAATCAATTGAACGCATCCGGAGACCGGTGGGTCCGGTGTGTGAGTGCAAGGGGCCTTTCAATTTCAAGCGCACACAGCCTCTAATCTGTTGTAACCCGGCTGGCTCCCCCTGCGGTGAACTACTCTCAGCGTCTTGGTATGAATGACTCCTAATATCCCCCTGTCTGCTCCGGTTGCTCAGTTTTTCTCAGCAGGAGGAAGGAACGGCTGCTGCCCTGCGGAAAGGAAAGGGAGCCCGAATTGGCTTCGTTCGAAAGAAAAAAAAAGAAAAAGAAAAGAAATCCTCACCACCAGTCACCACACATCTTCACGTCTGAAGAAAAAAGCACAAAAAACACCAACCTTTCTTTAAGAAATAAAGAGCGGAAATAATTCTGAGAAAATGAGAAAGAGGCTGTGGGGGAAATTATTTTGGGAGAGAGAGAAATAAAGACGAGAGATATTGTCGTGTGTGTGTGAGTGTGTGATGCAGTCGGAGCAAGACTCTTTCCTCTCCTCTCTCCAACTGAGCTACTTCTTCTAGGAGCAATAGCGCAGAGAGAGAGAGAGAGAGAGAGAGAGGAGAGAGAGAGAGGAGAGAGAGAGAGGGGGGGGGCAGAGAGACACCGACCGACCGACAGTCCGTCTATCCAGCTGCCCCTGCCTCTGCAGAAGCGCGCCAGCACACATAATAGGCTGCACAAACACGCGCGAATATCACGCACGCGCGCACACTCTCCGTCGCCCTCACGCACGCACATACACACACAGAGAGCGCCAGAAAGAGAGTGTACCGTTCACAGAGAATCAGGGTCCCACGGTGCAGGCTATATCGGAGCCTATAGAAGTGTGTGTGTGCGCGCGCGTGTGTTTTTTTTTATACGGGGTGAGTGTGCGTGTGCGTGCGCGTGACTGTGTGTGTGTGTGTGTGTATGTGCGTTCTGATGGCTGCCGCTGCCAGCCTGTCTCTCCTCCTCCAGTCCTCTCTTCGCCCGGGACAGGAATAACGGAGTACCGTGCCGGGGAGAGAACAGCAGCGACGAGCCCCGCACAGCCCCGCACAATGCACCCGAGCCAAGGACCGCACCGCACCGCAGCGCAGCCCGCAGCAGCACCATGATGATGATGATGATGCACACTGGATTACAACAGCAGCAGTGATTGTTCTTTTTTGCTCCTCCACGACGTTCTGAAGTTATAAAGGGGGATTTCATACATGGTTTGCTTTTTGTAACACCGTGGGAATAATTTGACACACACGCGCGCACACACACATACACCCGCACACAAAACACACAACAGCAGTGGTTGAATTGTGTGCCGCCTCGCTATAGTCTACCAGTGGCTGCTGCTGCCCATGGTTTCACAGCGGAGGGGGACTGTTGCAATGTCATCTGTTTTGGAGCTGTTGTGTGGCCCGGAGATGCTGTAAGTATGTTTTATTGCGTCTTGACATTTCTTTCGTTATCGGGATTTGATAAATAATGTGGAGGCGGAGGGGTGGAGGGAGGGGGGGGGGGGGCTCTCTTTTGATCAGCGGGCGCTGTTCTTTTTACGCATAGCCATCCCTTATCCAAGAGTGCGCACTGGTGGGCTAGGCCAGTGGTTCTCAAACCTTTTCATGTCAAGGACCCCCAAATTGACACTCATTAGCCCGCGGACCCCCATTTGAAAAGATGTGCCGAGGGACCCCCATAAGAGAGGATTTGTACGGATATAGCAGTGATTCTCAACCATTTCTATTTCAAGGATCCCCCCAGTTTGACATGCAATAGGCTACGGACCCCTTTTAATGGCATTCCTATCTCTGAGACCCCAATTTATATCGTAAAATCAATGTTAATTTGTACAAATGGACGGTGACGGTCCCATTTGGCTACACTCCATTCTGAGTTACATACCCATAAGGGTCCATTTGGTTCCTATCTGTCATTTAGCTGCGGGACCCCCTGGAACTCCCTCAAGGACCCCTGGGGGCCCCCTGACCCAACTTTGAGAACCAATAGGGCTACTGTATACCACAGCTAGCACAGAGCCGGCGGGAGTTTCCAAACAAATAGCCTACCTATAAACGCAAAGGAGTTATTGGTGGCTGTCAGCGTGTTATCAGATACAAGGGCCATTTGTGTTTGGGGTCTGTGATCCCAGCAGGTGTTTTATATTTGACCTAATCATCCTCTCCTCACAGCGCTGAGTGGCGCAGTGAGCGCAGAGTCTGCTCTCAAATGCACCCCATATAGCCTAGCCTGGGCTATATCATAATGCACTGCTACCCAAACACTGGGCCGGGACCCATTTGTGGGCCCCTTTGTTTTTTGTTTTCCTACATTTTGTTTTTCATTATTATTAGTTAATTTCATGATTTAAAAAAAACGAAGAAATTACATCAATTAGAACACAAATGTTTAGTGAAAATAGATTTGTGCCATGTTGCAGAGCTTGTAGATCTGCTATTTTCACTCGTTTTGGGTCCCAGGGCTAATGTCTCATTTCTATTTTGGGTCACGGGCTTAAAAGTTTGGGAACCACCAGTCCACTGTCCTAATGTGACTGACAGTACCATCCCAAAAATAGGCCTACACTCGAACGTATACAGGCTACAACGTCTCCAGTAAATCCAGTTAAACGTGCCCCGGCCATCCAGCGCTTGCGCTTGGACAGCGGCCGCCCTCTTGCACCCACTTGTAACGAGCATCACCAAAATAATCCACAAACTGCAACAAACGGACGCGGGACCATGCAGGGCAAGTGCGGCGAGCGATGTGTAATGCGTGCAGACTGTGACTATACATTTGGAAACTTGTGAAACAGGATATTATTGTGCATATAGGCTACTGACTGCTTTTACTTACCTAAGTATATTTTGACGTAAGTAAAACATTTGAGTACTTTTTCCACCACTGACTGGAAGATCCTGTGTAGTTTTGGGTGTGATTCTGGTTGTTATGGTTGTTACAACTTGAGGCTGAGCTCCTCTGCATCCCAAACGAGGGCACAGTGTGGATTTGGGAGACGGCCTCCCGTGTGCGTGTCTTCTAGGAGTGAATGGCCCATGGCCATATTGTGCTCGTGCGTCACAGCCTCTCCCTCCCCACATGCAGAATAAACAAACTTCAAGAAAAGTGAAGTCTGACTTTGCCCTAAAAAAATAAAAATAATAATCTCGAAGCCTCAATAATTTGTCAGGCCAGGAGGAGGAGGAGGAGGAGGTTGCAGCTCCACGTTCGACCAATAGGGGTCGCACTTGTATTGTGGTGATTTCATTGAACCTAATGGGGAAATCCAAACGAATTTACATCGCCCTCTCTCTCTCTCTCTCTCTCTCTCTCTCTCTCTCTCTCTCTCTCTCTCTCTCTCTCTCTCTCTCTTCTCCCTCTCTCTCCTTCTCGTGCTCTGGATTCATGCAGTCACGTTGTTGAAACACAGTTCTCACATCTGAGTGTGCGCTGCATCACATAAGAGCACTGATGTCTCTCTTTTCTTGCTCTCTCTCTCTCTCTCTCTCTCTCTCTCTCTCTCTCTCTCTCCTTCTGAGAAGGCATCAGCTGTGGTCCATGAAGGACAGCAAGGGAACTACTGTATGACCTCAGCATCTGCTTGCAAAGCCTTACCTTACTGTATGTGACCATACCTTACCATATACCTTATCATTCCTTACCATACTTACCTTACCACAATGGTCTTTAACAGGGGGTCCGGGACCCCTAGGGGGTCCTCATAGAATTACTACAGGGGGACCTCAGAATCCTTGTGTGACTTTTTTTCTCCTTTTTTATATTAACCACTTGAACCCTCCTAGCGCCAATATTCTGAGAACTTTAGCCAAAAATAGCAGATCTACAAGCCTAATAGCAAGCCTAATAGCAGATCTACAAGCTCACAACACCTCACGCTGCGAGGCGTTGTGAGCTTGTAGATCGGCTATTTTCAGCAAAGAGGTTTGGTGTAGAGGATAAAGAAGCAGACTAAGTACAGAGTGAAAGGTCACGTTTATCAAGTATTGACGGTTCAAGTGGTTAAATGTCTGAAAACACAAATTGACATGAATCCAAAATACACTGATGATTGTGCTGTCAAACAATGAAACTATATGGAATCTATGAAAAGGTTGTGGGGGTCCCTGGTTCATCTCTCTCTCTCAGCTAAGGTCCTTGGCCTGAAAACGTTGAAGACCCATATACTTTACCACATACCTTACCATACCATACTTGGAGAGAGAGCACCATCCAACTCCATTATATAAGAATGCTACAAATTCCCCATCAACCTGTTCGCCCAACAAAAACATCGACACTGTATGTTGATGCCAGTGTCATATACTGTATGTTGAACGTCGACATTTCTGAATCAGAAATACGTTCGGCCTTCTCTGGTCTTTCCTGCCAGGCTTTTCTTTCTGCAATTCTAGCTCATTATTCTGAGCACTCATTTATCCAGATAGCTTCTCAGCACCATGGACAGAGAAGCGAAGGTTGAGAGGCTTCCTTTGTCACATTTCAGAACCACGGAGAGTTACCCAGTGGTCTCAGCACCATGGAGAGAGGACTGGAGGATTACAACGGATTCCATATTATGCAACTTGAACAGTAGCCTGGCCAGCCAGCCTCATACTGTGCATTCACTCAGTCGTTCCTTCCCACAATATAAGTCTGGACTTTGGGCTATTAGGCAGCTTGAAAAGTGGGCGGGAGTACTTGCCTTGACAGACAGACTGCTCTAACCAATCAGCGTAGCAAAACATCTCTCAGCCAGTCGGAAGAACGGCAAACAAAGACGTCTTTTCGGCGATGAACTCCGCTCGTGCATACTCCTGTTCCTTTTTAATTGTTGTAATTGATTCCAGCTCTGAAATAACTTCACTTATTGCTTGTTTTATTGTTTCAGCGTTAACTGTTACACTTGTTGCATCGAGGGCAGCCATGTTGTTTTGAAAATGCTGCAGCAAGCATGCATCTATACGTCACCATCTATACACATGGACCAATCAGGGGAAGCTTTTCACTTGTTGTGCGGACAGCAGTTGAAACGCAGTCACTGAACTTCTCATACTCGGTGCCTATCTGCTGAAGTCCAGAACTCATACTGTGGGAAGGAGGAATGAGTGAACGCAGTATGAAGGATGGCCTGCCAGGCTACTTCAACAGTGCTCGTATGTGCAGCGGCGTGCCTCACAGCCACGGGCTTCTGATGGTATACGCCTTGGGTCTACAACGTTTTCAGGCCAAGGACCCCTTAGTTGAGAGAGAGATGAAGCAGGGACCCCCACAACCTTTTCATAATTTCCATATAGTTTCATTGTTTCACACATTGTTTGCACAATCATCAGTGTATTTTGGATTCATGTCAGATATGTAACCACTTGAACCGTCAATACTTAATACATTTGACCTATCACACTGTACTTGGTCTGCTCTTTTCCCCCTCTACACCAAACCTCTTTGCCAAAAATAGCCGATCTACAAGCAGCGCGAGGCGTTGTGAGCTTGTAGATCTGCTATTTTTGGCAAGTGGTTAACATAAAAAGAAAAGAGAATAAAAGTTTCTATCACACAAAGATCTGGAGGACCCCCTGTAGTAACTCTGAGGACCCCCTAGGGGTCCCGGACCCCCTGTGGAAGACCCTTGGTATACGCCTTCCTTGAAACATCAAGATTCAAGTAGCTTATCCGTTGTTTGCAGAAATGTACGTACAATGTCAATGTTTTTATTTGGCGATATGGTTGTCCCAAAATATGTCCTCAACCCCCTCTCTCTCTTTCACATGACTGCACCTATACTTTACCTAAAATTATCTTGAGAGTGTATAAATGGACACATAGGGGTCAGTTACATTTGTACACTGTCAGAGTTGCAAATGGATAAATGACAGGATTTGGTGCAGATTTGACAATCTGTTTGATGGGATTCCCCACAACGCACCGTTGTGGGGCTAACAGCTTTCTCTGTAATGCCTAGCGGGTCGGCGCCTGCCTGGTTTTATGTACTTTTAGCCTTGCCGGGAGTGAGAAGAGCACTTCAGCACGTATAGGAGGGTCTCTACCAGGGAAGTTAATGTGATAGGACTATACCAGGACTGCATGTTGTAATGTGACGGAACGGGCCATCTCGTCACGTCAAAGGTCTAACGGATGGTCAGATGTTTCCCCAAGGCCTAAGCTGCCACTATAGTACTACTTGAATGTATACACCTACCCCCACACACATATACTATCCCATGGTGTGTCTGTATATGTGTGTGAGAGGTGGGCTTTACCACTTAAACCCTGCAGTATATACAGTAGTACGTCATTGACTGGAGTCCCTTAGGGCTCTATTGTAGGCCTCCTTCTCTATACCAAATGTCTTTGCGGTAAATAGCAAATCTACAAGCTCACAATGTGTTGTGAACTTGGCACATGTTCACCCCAGAGTAGGGGCGCTAGGGTTCATGAGGCAGGGGTCTTCAATGTTTTCAGGCCAAGGACCCCTTAGCAGCGAGATGAAGCAGGGACCCCCTCTACATAGTGTATATTCTCATGATTACATAGATAGATTCATAGACTTGTTTGACACTTTACCACTTAAAATCATAAATCGTTGATACTTAGTCAACTTGACCTTTCACTCTGTACTTGGTCTGCTCTTTTTTACCCCTACACCAAACATATTTGCCAAAAATAGCCGATCTACAAGCTCTCAACGCCTCGCAGCGTGAGGCGTTGAGAGCTTGTAGATCTGCTATTTTTTGTCTGAAGTTCTATAGGGAATGCGAGGGTTCAATTGTTCATTGTGGGCTTGCTGAAAGCGAGCACACGTGTGTTATCTTCATTATTTCTTTATTTATATATCAGTCAAGTTCTCCTCAAAACTGTAGTACAAAGGCATGCAGGGCCCTTAGCCAATGAGGTGCAGCCAAAGGGTAGATCTTTGTGCCCATACATGGTGTTACATGCGAGCCCACACTGTTTCGTAGGAACAGTATTTTAGTCTGAAATAATTATCCTATCACACAAGAATTAGGTGGCCCCCCTGTAGTAGCTCTGAGGACCCTCCTAGGGGTCCCGGACCCCCTGTTGAAGACCCCTGGGTTAAACATCACTTGGCACACACACACACACACACACACACACACACACACACACACACACACACACACACACACACACACACACGCTATCCCACGGCGTGTGTATGTGTGAGACGGTGGGCTTATAGAGGGGCTTAAGAGGTGTGTGCAGTGGGCAGACAACATGTTGGAGGCTGTGGCGGCAACAGACCATTAGTTCCACTGGGCTTCTCATGAGCACTCATGCACACGTACGTTACGGGGCACACACATGCAGCAGATGGCCAGGGCCTGCGTGGGCCCCACATACACAGAGGAATGACAATCCCACATAACTAGGCCTGTCGCAATTATTACATAATAGCCTAATCGCAATTATTTGAATCACAATTATGTAATACAGGGGTCTTCAAAGTTTTCAGGCCAAGGATCCCTTAGTTGAGAGAGAGATGAAGCAGGGACCCCCACAACCTTTTCATAGATTCCATATAGTTTAATTGTTTGACAGCACAATCATCATTGTATTTTGGATTCATGTCAATTTGTGTTTTCAGATAACGTATTTAACCACTTGAACAGTCAATACATAACTTGACATTTCACTCTGTACTTAGTCTGCTCTTTTTCTGCCGAAAATATGCCGAAAAAATGTTGAACTATTTTCAAACATTTTCAAAAATGGAAATAGCAGATCTATACAAGCTCACAACACGTTAAGATGCAACGTGCTATGAACTTGTAGATTGAGCTTGTAGATCAATTATTTGTGTGACCATTAATCGTCATTTTAAAATGTTGTAATCGTGACAGCCGCACCCATAACATGATGAAGACCACATGAAGTACACAGGAAGACATCCTCTGTGTTCAGTGTAACAATATAACCTGTTTACTGTAGTTATTTGTTGTTCTACATAGGAGGAGCGCTGAGAAGTTTACTTTGTAGATAAACAGTCAAATCCTCAGTTGTGTTCATTTAACAGTGTCACACTCTTGAGTTAAATTAACGCTCAGGGTCGTGATTGCGTTGATGGGTAGATCAGACAGACAGACTGAAAATGAAATCCATATTGTGTTTAACCCTTGCAGGTTCATTTGACACCATTAAAAATAAATGAACACCCAGGATTTTTGTATGTACGTAGAAATATCTAAGGGTGAGTAAAAGGGAAAAAAGAGAAAGAAAGCAGGAAAAAGATAGACTGCTGTGGCCATATCAGAGAGAGATGGTAGAGAGGGAAGGGTGGATGGATGGATGGAGTAATAGATATGAATGGATGTAAATGATTGGTAAGGTGGATGTCACGGTGGAGCGATGGTGGGGGTGAGAGCAGGAGGTGCGGGAGAGATTGACGAGCAACTTCACAGTGCAAACGACCGAGCAGATGATGGAGGAAGTAGAGAGAGAGAGAGAGAGAGAGAGAGAGAGAAAAGGAGAGAATGGTAGAGCAGTGGGGAGAAGGAGAGATGGAGCGATGGGGGAAATTCACAAAAGAAAGAAAACACAAGTTCCCCCACTTTGAAGACTAGTGCAGCACTCAGCACCGAAAGGATGAATGCAGTCGATACATGTTAGACAAGCTGTATCAAAGCAGATGGAGAAGAGTGGGATGAACGGATCGTGTGGTGGAGAGGGTGAGGAGGTGGGGGGGGGGGAGGTTGCAGTGGCATAGCTGAAGAGATCAGGAAGGGGAGTAAAGGCGTGTGGAAACCTTCTGCGTAATTTATAGTCCAAAAATAGCTGATCTACTACGTTCTGAGCTTGAAGATTGGCTAGATTGACGACACGAGTATTAATGAGGCTTTCCTTTTCACTCTCCAACGGGAGAGGCTGTCTGAAGCAGCTGCACACGGGTATCTTGCACACATGGATGGATAATAGTAATACATAGGTAGTATAGAATGTACATTTGTCTTAATAGCACCCCTGTCTTCGTGTCCAACGTGTAAGAGGAAGTAATCAATGGCTCAAATGATTGATTGATTGATTGATTGATTGATGATTGAAACATTTATTTCAGGGAAATCCATTGAGATCAATCTGCAATGATGACCTGTATACTGTTCAAAAGGAACATTTACAACATCAATAGTTTTACAGGCATTAATTACACACAACTATAAACACAATTCGTAATACATGAAAAAAGACAAAGACATTTTACATTCATAAAATACATTAAACAGTAAACAGACAACATTACAATTTCACTCCAGGCGGGTGCTTCCAGCATCAACTCTATCAGTAGAATCATAAAGCATTATGGGGCGGACAAAGCAATTCATTTATTCCATATACAGTAGATAACGTGCTGAAAGCCGTATTAGCCAGCTTTGTTATGGTTCGAAGACCAACAGCCAACGTAACCCAATCCTATGAACTTGAGGTTCTGATAGACAGAGGCCTGGGCCCCCCTCCACGGGCTGAAAAATATGGATTTTCCACGCGAAAGTATTCATTTTTAAAGTTAAAAAACTGTTAAAAACAGTTCTACACGGCGGCAGAACCGTTTAGGCTTAATATAATAGGTTTTATATAAAGTATGATGTCTTAATCTTACCTTGGGAGAAAGTTCTTTCACAGTCACTCAAATCTTTCCTACACAAATTAGACTGCCCCCGAGTCCCGTTCAACGGGGGCCCCACCACCGCAGGGCCCCCCTTCCCTGGAGGGGGGACAACAGTACCCTTTGCCTCCCCGTATTGGCAGCCCTGATAGATGGATAGATTGATATCCAGCTTGGGATATGTATACATAGAGAGATGGACTGTAGTAAAATAATGTCCAGGCCTGTGGTCGGGCCAAACAACCATCACAGAGGACTGAATATGATAGAAGGAGTGAAAGGAAAGATGGAGGACTAGATTGTTTTGTTGGTTTGGATTGCAGACAGATTGGTGATGAATGGAGTCAGACATCAGATCATGGATGACAATAAAGCTACTCCGTGCATGAAGGCTAGGGAAACATGGCCCTGAATCGTGTGAAATGTTTTTTTATTTCTTTCCGCCTGAAAGTGACATTGCTGATAACATAAGATACAAACGACACAATATTACTTTACCTTGTCTGATTGCTCAAAATGTGTCCTGCTTCTCACGTAATATTATAGTATAGCAATAATATTATTGTCATAACATAATAGCAACACATTGCTACAAGAGGCCCTAGAAATACTGCGAAATACATAAAACACAAAACCAACCATCCCCTATGAAACATAAACAAAAGAAACTCCTAACCCCTACACAAACCATGGGTTTAAAACCTTTCTTGCTGGACTGTTCATTTAACATCAGAATGGACTTTGGGATGAAAGAACATTTATAGATTTTCCATTTGTGCTGTAGGATGCTTTGTGTACCTCCTCCCTGATGCTAGAACCTGCGACTCTGGATATAGCATATCTGTTATCCCGTGATATTAAGAGAATATTGTCGCTTGTTGGGTGAAAACCTCTTAGGTACAAAACTGTTATTTTTCAGGATTCAAATTCAAAAGTAGCAGATCCACAAGCTCGAAACTCTAAGCGAAGTGACATGTTTTGATTATTGATACTTTTGTGACGCTTTAGTATGATCAGACCCGACTCCGGATAAGTGGTTGAAGATGGATGGATGGAAGTAGGGTGTTCATTTATGAAAGACTTTTCTGGTTTCTGCTCGACAGCATCGATATAATAAGATAAGACAAGATAAGATCGTCCTTTTATTTATCCCAGCAGGGGTAGGATTTCATTTGTCATAGCAGCCAAGATGACTGAGAGAACCTGTGTATGTTGAATTAAATGAAATGTTCAACATGGCAGCAAAATATGATCTATGATCACAATTGAAGAGAGGTTCTTTTGACCACAGTTGACCACATGAACCAATGCACCCCTATTCTGGAGTAACATTCACTGAAAAAAGCTCCCAGCGTACGTTGTGCATACAACACTGTGGCATGCCTAGTCATGCGTACATCTACGATGGGGGGTCAAAAGGCTGAAACGTTTCGATCCACTGTGGATCGGAAAATTATCTCAAATAAGTTGCCTTTAACATATACCGTAGTTGGTGCTTTACCTCCCTAGATAATATGAAAACATTGTACACATTTAAATACTCTGTATTAGATGTAGGACTTTACAGTGTACTTTGCTGGTGTTTCCGGTTAACCTCTCTATTCTGGGTATGGCATAACAGACGAACATTCAGTGAAAATAGGTGAACATGCGGTCAAAATAGCAAATCTACAAGCGGACCTTGCCCTTGTACGTCGGCTCTTTTGGGTGAAGAGATTTGGTGTAATGCAGGGGAAAAAAGGAGCAGGCCAAGTAGTATGGAGTATTAGACGGACCCCTGGGGCACACGGGTCAACACATTATATAAGCGGTTAAGTCATGGCTATAGGAGGTCTTGCTTCCAGAGCGAAGGAATGGGAGAGCAAATAAAAGAAAGGAGTGGGAAGAAGGGATTGACAGAAGCATGATGAGGACATGAGCAGGGATTAAGACAGGCAGAGGGGTGCGGGGGTGGTGGTGGGGGGGGGGGGGAGGGAACCACACTGTAGGTGAAGAGTCTGCTGCTGGATGGAGTGTCTCCCAGCTAGGGATGGGACGATATGAAAATGTCATAATTATCACGATTATTGTGACAAACGAAATCGCGATTTACGATGTTATCGCGATAATCAAAATCCATTATTCTGGGGCCGAACATTTGCCAAAAAATAGCCGATCTACAAGCTTTGTGAGCTTGTAGATCGGCTATTTTTTGGCATAGACATTTGATAGAGTGAAAAAAAGACTGTATCAAGTACGTATAAGTACTTTTTACCAATTATAGAGGGTTTAAGTGGCACCGGATGCAGCTCGGCAAATAAAAGGTGAATTGATCCCAGTGCATGACAGAGGACGATATCACGATAAATTAAGTCTCCACGATACGATTATCGTGGGTGTTTTTTATCACGATAAACGATAATATCGCATATCGTCCCATCCCTACTCCCAGCTCGAAAAAGCTTAGAGAGGGAGAGGGAGAAAGAGCAACACACTGGCATGTGTGTTGATAGTGTAGCAGCTAAGTCTCTTTCCCACAGAACCACGCCGGATTGTCATGTCTTCCAGCCTGTCTTCCAGCCTGTCTGCCAGTGCAGGGGGGCAGTTCTCCATTTCGAAACATCCCCATTCCGAAACCAGGTTAGCATTCACCAGCGTTTGCAGGTTAGCAATAGCATTAGGTTAGGGTTAAAGTTTGGTTTAGGTGGTCAGAATAGCGATGTTCCTGAGTGCCGATGTGTAACCCAGTGCAGGTTGTACACACAGTCAAATCCTCACTGTGGATTGAACCCAGAGACCACATAAGGGTCCATTTTTGGGTTAGGGGTTTGGGTTAATTTGTACACCCTCTTGAGTTTCATAATGGTTCAATTGACACCTCTGATGCCACTGTGTGCACTGTCCTGTCTTTATAACGGACTGGAAGGAGCAGTGGATGGATGGATGGATGGATGGATGGATGGATGGATGGATGGATGGTTGGATGAATGGATGGATGGATAGATTGGTGGATGAGGCTTGATAAAGGAAGACAAAAGGCGAAATTTCCAACAAGAAGCATCAGAAACCTGCACTCTGTTTATGCTGTGGCCACACACACACACACACACACACACACACACACACACACACACACACACACACACACACACACACACACACACACACACACACACTTGTGCGTGCGCGCGGTCGCAGCATGGTAAAACATATACCATAACTCCTTTGCCTCCCGACCCTGTGAATAAATCATGTCCATTGAGTGTATACGGCAAGTTAATGCAACTTTAATGCAGTTCAGGACGCTGTGCCGAAAGAATATGGTTGTGTCGGTAAATGCAATCATATTAATCATCTTGTAAGGATAATGCAGCTGAATTATTGATATGTGTGTAACCTAGTTGTCCGGACAGAAGAGTGTGCTTTCCAGTGGTGACGCGGTGAGGGAATTATGGAAACACTGTGGCTGTGTGTGTGTGTGTGTGTGTGTGTGTGTGTGTGTGTGTGTGTGTGTGTGTGTGTGTGTGTGTGTGTGTGTGTGTGTGTGTGTGTGTGTGTGTGTGCGTGTGCGTGCGTGCGCGCATGTGTGTACACACACAGTATAGGCGTGTGCATCTCGTTTTGAGAATAAGGGTCATGCTGTGTGCTGTGTGTTTTCATGCGTGTGTTTTTCTGTGCACTGCCACTGAACTTTCCTAATGTCTCTTTGTGACTGTGAATCCAAACATATGTTTCTATATAGTCTGTGCATGTTTGTGTATCCGTGTATCTTGTGTATATGAACATGTGTATAAACTAGTAATCATCAGTAACTATTGATTCGTTTTGGATTATTCAAATCTAGTAGACTAGATTTCTTTATGGCTTTACTATGAAAACCAGCATATCCTGTCCGTCGGTCATTCCGTGGCCCATTTGGCAATGCCCAATGGCCAGAATTCATTTGCAAATCAAGACTGCTGACTAGGAAGTCCAGGGTAGAAGAGGAAAGTTACATTATGTAGTCCAGCTTTGAACCAAATGGACATCGTAATGACAATTGTACACTCTTAAATTAACACTGACTGTAGGGTGTGGTATTACATTAATATGCATATTAGTGGTGTGTGTGTGTGTGTGTGTGTGTGTGTGTGTGTGTGTGTGTGTGTGTGTGTGTGTGTGTGTGTGTGTGTGTGTGTGTGTGTGTGTGTGTGTGTGTGTGTGTGTGTGTGTGTGTGTGTGTGTGTGTGTGTGTGTGTGTGTGTGTGTGTGTGTGTGTGTGTGTGTGTGTGTGTGTGTGTGTGTGTGTGTGTGTGTGAACAGTAGCCAGTGATATGGACATTCCTGCCAAACATTATTTACTGTTGTGATGCCAAGAAATGGTAGCCTTTGTGTGACGACAAACCGCTCCAATCCGATTTGGCCGGGGGAGCTGTCTCTCGTTCGCTCACTCACTCACCCCTCCTCTCTCTCTCATTCCCTCCTGCTGTCTCTCTTTCTCTGTCAAGTTCTCTCTCCCCTTCCTTCTTTCTGTCCGCCGCATTCTTTTTCTATCTCTCTCTGTCTCTATTTCCCCCTCTCTCACTTATTGTATCTATGTCCGTTTCTCTGACTATACTGTGACTCTCTCTCTCTCTCTCTCTCTCTCTCTACTCTCTCTCTCTCTCTCTCTCTCTCTCTCTCTCTCTCTCTCTCTCTCTCTCTCTCTCTCTCTCTCTTCCCCCCTATAAATTCCGTGCAGACTTGAGACAAGGGAACGGAAAACAAAACCCGGTCTTTTGTTATGCTGATTTCTACAGGACAAAGACAATCTTGCCAACAATGCTCTTTCAATCAATATGTGGTATCATTATGTCAAATGTGAACAGATTGATTTACCCTCTTGCCATTCCAATTCTTCTGCATACCACCATTTTAACAAAAGCGTGGTTTGTTTACTGAATCACCTTCGGGGATTGTGTGGCCTGAAAGGTCACAACACCCATCTGCGAAATGTAAGAATTAAGAAAGCATTCTGCTGTGTTAAAGGCCCCCTTTCCATCAGGCGTTAATAGAGTTTTAAATGTTGGTTGCTTGACATTTGGTCAGTTTATAGACACGTAGGATTATTGAAAATGTCAGTTAGCCAGTTATTTCACAAACCCTGACCTAAAACTCAGCCTATCATTCAGGCTTGGAATCAAACGTAATTCCTGACAGGGACGTGCTGGGCCCCTGATTCAGCCCAGGAAAAAGAGTTGGAGAGGCCCTCATTGCGCGCTATAGAGAGAGATCTCTCTATATAGCGCTGCTGCTACTCAAAGATTTGCCATTTCAGATCATGACGAGTGACAAGCCAGTGGGCCAATTACATGAGTTATATTTCGTTGTTGTCGGGTGGAAACCTTGCATGACAAAAAGCGTTTGTTTTGTATTTATCATTTTAAAAATGATTTAAACTAGTGAAAACAGCCGATCTACAAGCACACAATGTGTGCTTGTAGATCTGCTGTTTTCACTACTTTTGTGCGACGGCCTTGTATGATGAAGCAGGGCTTTGCTTTGCGAAAAAATCTACACATTTGAAACTTGGAGATACAAGGTTTCTGCCCGACAGTGACGATTTACTTTTTTGGCCGCCCAGCCCCCAAAATGGAACGAAGGCCGACATTTTATTTAATTTTTTTTCCTGGATCGGCCGGGAATGAACCGGCCGTTCGGGAGTTGTCCCGCTTTTCCCAATGGCCAGTACGTCCCTGATTCCTGACACAAGGAACGATGGATCCATTTTATTGGTAGCTTGCTGCACCCAACGGCTCTCCCAAACACAATTGACGACTGGCTACTAGCTTAGAGGGGCATGATTCAGGGGCAGCTAAAATAGATGAAGTGTGGCAGATTTGTCTAACCTGGACTGCGAGAGTTGAGAGAAGGTCCTGGTGGGACTTGATCCCAGACCAGCAGCAGTGGTGGAAAGTAACTCAGTACATTTACTCCAGTACTGCATTTACTCTTGTACACTTATGAGGTACTTTTACTTTACTGGGTTATTTCCAATTTTCAGTACTTTTACTTCTACTCCACTACCACTACATGACATTGTCTGAGGCAAATATTGTACTTTTTACTCCAGTAGCCTACAATTATTATTTTGAGTTACTAATTACATTGTAGATTTTAATTATTATTACAAAAGATACATTAACCACTTCAGGCTTTTTAAACTTTGGCTATTTGAAAAGAACTGATCTACAAGCTCTCAGGTTGTGAACTTGTAATTGGCTATTTTCAAAAGATTTGAATAGATTTTATACAGTACATATACCTTGTGAAACGGGACATTCCGCATAATGAGTACTTTTACTTTTGGTACGACATTTTGATGCCAATACTTTTTTACTTTTACTCAAGTAAACTTCGATTTCTGGACTTTTACTTGAAACAGAGTAGGATGAGGTTTCTGAGGCCAGCACACGATCAATGGCTATTTTGACTTGCTTGACATAAGTCATTTGGCTCCTATAGGAGGATCATTGATATTAATGTTCTCCATCAATGGCTATGGCTTTCTCTTACACTGACACGGCTCCAATGTGTCTGTGCTTACTCCCCCCACTGTGCTATTCATCTGCTGCTTTATCATTGTACATTTAACCAGGCAGGTTTGCTTTGAACACACTGTTATTTACAGTACTGGCCCGTGGGGATGCATTGAGGTGAGACCGGGAGAGACAACCACACATGCGGAGCAGCTGGGAACTGCCCAGTACTACCACAGCCTTGGCCCCCTGAGTAGCTCCACTGGATGCAATTTAAAAGCCTCGGAGCCATGCTCAAGGGCACTCTAACAGGAACTCTTGAGGGAGTTGAGAGTTTTCCCCTTTTTCCCCCCCATTTCCCAGCTCGTACTATACGGTTTGAACGGCTACTTTAACCTTGAGGCGAGCTAGTGCTGCCCCAGTGCATGCTAATGATGAAAAGCAATGTTTAAGGCCCTTGGACGGCCCGCGGTTCCCCCATGACCACTTTCGAGAGAGCTGAGTTGAATTCCAGCTGTGCTGACATTGTGGTTGTCTCAGTCATCCCCGATGGGATTTCAGGGCTAAGTTTACAATATATATATATATATATATATATATATATATATATATATATATATATATATATATATATCAGATTCAGACTTCACCCTAGGATTTTAAACTGCCGGGCACCGTGAGCGGCACGATTAAAATTTACCGGACATCTGAAAAAAATACCGGACATAATCATTTTAATGCATAAATTACAAGCAGGTGCACTAACATAGCCAATAGCAACAGTTAAAGTGTTTGGCCTACTGCATAGTTGGGACTGAAAACACAATATATATATATATATATATATATATTTTTTTTTTTTTTCATTTCTTAGCGTCATTAAATTCCATCGGTGTGCATGTACACACGCACACACTCCAGGGGCTCTGGCAAGTGGTTTTCAGTGTGTTTCAGTGTGTTTTAGAAACTCAGGGTGACACAATGAACCCAAATGCATTATTCATCACACATAGAAGAAGTCTTCCACTACAGTCTCAATTTCATTACAGAGTCATCAGCTCTGACAAACAGAAACCCATCTAAGTGCCTTTCTCAAACTCCAACAAGACAATACAGACAGTGTAATAGGTGCTGCTGGGAATTGCATTGGTACAAGTGTTACTTGATGAAGCAAATAGTTTTGAGGTCAGTGGTTCTGTTTGAATTAGTGAAGTGAGCCTGTGCAATCTGTGCTTCTTATTGGCTGCAACGTTGCTGCATGCGTGATGCATCTGGAGTTCTAGAGCAGTCTTTCTCTAACGTTTGAAGTTCCAAATCCAAACAGGGAAACCAGACTATAGTACTTGTCCGACTTTCTTTCTTTCTTTCTTTCTTTCTTTCTTTCTTTCTTTCTTTCTTTCTTTCTTTCTCTCTTTCTTTCTTTCTTTCTTTCTTTCCATCTTTCTGGATAAATGTTATTTTGCTGCGCTACTCCTCCTATCCCACAGTTTTGGGTATTTAGACTGGGTCTCACATACAGACTGGGTCTCACATACAGACTGGGTCTCACATACAGACTGGGTCTCACATATAGACTGGGTCTCACGAATGTAAACTGGGTCTCACATACAGCACATAAAGAAACACTAGACTGGGTCTTGGCACAGAAGTCCTGCAGCAACCACGGTGTTACGTTAGACACATTATGGGAACATATGTTTCACGGCACTCTGCTTCGCTCACGCTCCGCTGTACAGCACACCTGCTCATGGAGTCTCTCACGCGAGTGTGTGTGTGTGTGTGTGTGTGTGTGTGTGTGTGTGTACAACAAAGTGTACGTACAGAATAGGCCTTTAGCTACTGGACAAAGCACTGCTTCACTGCCTGCTAGGTCACCCGCGGACACACACACACAAACGCACGCACGCACGCACGCACACGCACACACACACACACACACACACACACACACACACACACACACACACACACACACACACACACACACACACACACACACACACACACACACTAGGGCTGCAAGCGAACGTTCGGGGATTCGAACGTTCGTTCGTTACGTTGGCAATCGAAGTTCTAAATTAATGGGTTCAGTTTTATTTTTCTTATATATTCTTTTTTACACGAAAAATAATTATCAGAATGTGATAGGGCCTATTCAGAATATCACAGTAGTAGAGATGGCCAAGCCAGTAAGAAAAAATACGAAATAGGTTACCAGTAAACACTAACAGTTAATGGTGACCGTTAATAAGTAGTTTTAAAATGCGCCAGAACAGCTTGGAGCGATCAAGGACCGTCCTCCGCTCCAATTCCGCTCCTGTTGGGGCCGCGAACCAGCCTCACTGACACACACTTGATGACAGTGTGTGAGTGAGTAAGAGCACTCAGAGCTGGGCAGACAGACTGTGTTTGTGCTCCGAACAGCAAACACCCATCCACGCACCCAACGATTAAATAGCCTTTCTCCGTCCTAAGCATGAGCAAAGATGGATGTCATTGCAAACCCCTAAAGGATCCATAATCTAATCGAGACCAGTTCAGCCCGAACGCGACGTGCTCCGACGCAGTCACCAAGTCTAATCATCGTCCGTGCAACTCCGCTATACATTGAGCTTGTTCGTCAACAAACAGCGCAACAGTTCTCCGATTGGATTGGATTTTTTAAGTGTTAGCCTACAGTACGTGTTAATGCGGTCACACATCAACACATTTTCAATGGACAAAACAGCTCATTTAACACATTTCCTACACTGTTTAAGCTGGTTATAGGTACAGTACGTTCGATGGTCCGATTGTTCGGTTTTTATTAAAGTAATTAAAAATCGAAGGTTCGATGGTCCGTTCGGAAAATCCCCCCCGAAGTTGGAATCCCTTACAGCAGATTACAGCCCTAACACACACACACACACACACACACACACACACACACACACACACACACACACACACACACACACACACACACACACACACACACGTATGGACATAGAAGCCTGAAACGCACATAAGTCTAAAAAGCATGCACACAGTGTTCAATCAATGCCATCTTAGCACCTGAATGCCAGATGGAGTGAGCATCCAGGTTCTCAGGATGATGGTGATGATGATGTGTGTGTGTGTGTGTGTGTGTGTGTGTGTGTGTGTGTGTGTGTGTGTGTGTGTGTGTGTGTGTGTGTGTGTGTGTGTGTGTGCGTGTGCGGTGTGCGCGTAGCATGCTGATGATGATGTCACCGTGTTCTTCTGCTCCGGTTGGCGCGGCTAACCGCTGTCGCCTCCAATCTTCCTCAGCTCTCCTCTGTCATGTCTCTGACCCTGCTCCCTTACACACACACACACACACACACACACACACACACACACACACACACACACACACACACACACACACACACACACACACACACACACACACACACACACACACACACCTACAGTTATACACTTGATTCCCATTGACCACAATCAATCCAACCTTTTCCCTAAGCTGAACCTATCTCTCTAACAGCTATGTTCCACTGTGTGTGGCAGCTCAACTGAATCCAACCTGGTAGTATCTGGTACTTTTTTGGTATACTTAGTATATACAGTACTTAGTTGAAATGGGTCCCCTCTATAATAGGTCAGCTAGTATTGCCCTGCTAGGGTTCCTGTGATGAACCCTTAAAACAGCCTCTTAAGAAATGAGAAGCAGCAAAATGGCCTCACTTTACACACACACACACACACACACACACACACACACACACACACACACACACACACACACACACACACACACACACACACACACACACACACACACACACACACACATTTAATTAATTATTAAACAAAAGTCGTATTAAGGGAGAAAGGATCACTGTATGCTATATTCCATGTCCAGAGGTAGGCTAAGTAATTACCTCCCCCCCATATGATATCATCAAATTATAAAGTCGACTACAACTAAACTTTTTACTTAGTCGAGTCGACTTGCAAAAATCTCAAGTCGTTAATGCCCTAACACACACACACAAACAAACGCACGCACGCACGCACGCACGTCTCTGATGAGCACAGGGATGCTTGTCACCCCCCCCACCACCCACCACCCACCCCCCACTCGCTGTCCAAGGCCTGCGGTGTATCTGATAAACCCAGGAGAGGCAGCTCCATGGCGTTAACAAGCTATTTATAGAAGCTCACTGGTCTTACATTAGTCTGCCTTCCTCAGCCTTTATGTAATTTACCTCACACTTTACCTCTGGGACGTGTGTGTGTGTGTGTGTGTGTGTGTGTGTGTGTGTGTGTGTGTGTGTGTGTGTGTGTGTGTGTGTGTGTGTGTGTGTGTGTGTGTGTGTGTGTGTGTGTGTGTGTGTGTGTGTGTGTGTGTGTGTGTGTGTGTGTGTGTGTGTGTGTGTGCCTCTGCATGCGTGCAAACACTACAGTACAGTACCGTATATTGTATAGGTACCATATGTTTGATTCCTCAACAGTAATCTGATGGGTCAACCAAATATTTTATTTGCTTTCCATTTTGTCAGTTTCATGCCATCTTCTATATATCGTAAATGTTTTACTTATGTTTTTTTTAGCTCACAAATGATTTTGCCTTTTGAAATGTTCTACCACATCGTCTAACATTGATCATTTGGTTTTAAAACCTTTAGTAAGACGCCAATTCTTGGCCATCTGGCCAGTGATGTATATCGGACCAGTTGTCAACAATGTGACGTCAGAACATGCCCATATATGGGCATTCCCAGATATTTGCTTAACCGATTTAGTGCCGATCCCGCGATATCTCGCAAAATATTCAAAGGTATCTAGAGTGCCGATCGTGGGATGACTTGCGAAATATACTGTATATACAGTAAAGCTGGCCTGGCTATTTACCGTCCGTTGAAATACGCTGGCACGTTTGAAGTCGCCGATTCATTATCATCGCGCATCCACGTGCACACAATAGTGATCCCATCCCATAGAAACCAACGGTCTTTCTCATCTTTACAGTCCATTTTCTCCAAAAAACACTTTTGATGCCAAGGATGGCATTGGATTCTCGCTAAAATAGCACAAGCATAAAGGCATCCATCTTCTATCATTGTTTACGTCTCGGACCAGAACTAGTTCCGGGTCAATCTTGAACATCGTCAAGTAGGAATTGTTAGCTCGATCTACTTCCGGCCTTCAAAATAAGAGACTGGCCGCGGATGGAGAAAGCGACCGGCACGCTGTGTCGGCGGCACTAATTGAGTTTTTAATATTGATGATATCGGGACAGGGATCTCCATATATGGGCATAAAACGGACAAGGACGTAATTAATTTGTGATGACATCAGCCATCAGCATACAGTATATGGGCATGAAAGGGACATCAAGGCGATCTACAAGCTCTCAACACATTGCATCTGTGTTATGAGCTTGTAGGTTTTGCTAGTTTCGTGAATATTCACGTATTATGCCATGCCTGGAGGCATGTCATAGGGACTCTAGGGTTTAGGTGGTTAAAAGATTGATCTGTTCTTACATCATGGTACCCGGTGTACTGTACAGTCCCCCAGCATCAACAACCACACGTGTTACATCAATTATGAAGCTGTCAAAAAAAGCCAAGGTTATTATTTACATTCACCCTGGAACACAGCCGACTCGTTGCCGATGACGATAACATTTTAAAATAATGTTATAATGCTCATTTCCAAAAACATAACGTCATTGTCGGGTGGAAACCTCTTATGTCCAAAACCGAAAATGATTTAAACAAGTGAAAACAGCCGATCTACAAGCACACAACGCCTCGCGGTTCACTACTTTTGTGCGACGGCCTTTTGTTGATGAAGCAGGGCTTTGCTTTGTGAAAAGAAATTACAAATTTGAAACTTGGGGACACTGTACGAGGTTTCTGCCCGACAGTGACAATAATGTGAATGTGCACACAAACACGTCATTATCCCGGACAATGTTG
>NC_137813.1:31107959-31120459 GCF_963921795.1 Nannobrachium achirus | reverse complement strand
TTCTGTTAGTGTGGATCTCCTAACAGGGCATCATCTGGGATACAATCCCTTTCATGCCCATATATGGAGATCCCTAACAGAATCCCTTTTATGCCCATATATGGAGATCCCTAACAGCATCCCTTTTATGCCCATATATGGAGATCACTAACAGCTAACAGAATCCCTTTTATGCCCATATATGGAGATCCCTAACAGAATCCCTTTTATGCCCATATATGGAGATCCCTAACAGAATCCCTTTCATGCCCATATATGGAGATCCCTAACAGAATCCCTTTTATGCCCAGTTGGTTGCTATGGTAAAAAAACATGGTTGCTATGGTAAACAGTTGGTTGCTAGGGTAAACAGTTGGTTGCTAGGGTAAAACCATGGTTGCTAAGGTGGTTGCTAACGTACACTAACAGACCAGCAACAACAGACTGTTGCCACAGCAACGTACACAAAGGTTTGTGTACACATGTGGTGTGATGTCATACTGAAGATATATGACATCACACCGTACACAAACAAAGGTGTGACGTGTGACGTGTGACGGACGGACGGACGGACGGACGGACGGCCGGTGGAGGTTTTGGTAGTAAACTGCTCCCTAACGGTCGCAAAAACCTCCACCGGCTGTCAGTCAGTCAGTCCGTCACGTCATGTCACGTCACGTCACGTCACGTCACACTTTTGCTCTACTCATATCTCCACCACCGTTGCCCTATCCATGGCAAACTTTGCACACACATTCCTTGGCTGCCAAAACCACAACCTCCACCCTCCACTCATTTCTCACATGGCCCTCTTCTAGCGCCACCATGTGGCCGATTCTGGCAAAACACATTTTTGGACTCTGCTCCTACAGATCTTGCCCTAAAATCACGCAAAGCGGTACACAGTATCTCTAAAACCATGTCATCAACATGGATCTATCCCATGTCCCATATTCCCTCCTGATTGGCTACCATTGCCTTCTAAAGTTTGTGTATGCGACCTGGCGGTCGTTTATCTCCCGACTAGGGAGTCTTACTGGTATGTATTCTGTCTTTGTCTGTCTGTCTGCCTGTCAGTCTCTATCTGTGTGTGTGCGTGTGTGTGTGTGTGTGTGTGTGTGTGTGTGTGTGTGTGTGTGTGTGTGTGTGTGTGTGTGTGTGTGTGTGTGTGTGTGTGTGTGTGTGTGTGTGTGTGTGTGTGTGTGTGTGTGTGTGTGTGTGTGTGTGTGTGTGTGTGTGTGTGTGTGTGTGTGTGTGTGCGTGCGTGCGTGCGTGCGTGCGTGCGTGCGTGCGTGCGTGCGTGCGTGCGTGCGGCTGTGTGTGCGTGTGCGGCTGTGTGTGTCTTGCTGTCTCTCTGTCTCTCACAGTCTGTCTCCCCCCTCCTGGTCTAATTGTGTGGGTGTAGCTGTCAGACTTAGCTTGTTGATTGTCTTCATGTAATTCTCACGCCAAATGGCTTATTGACAGCCTCCCAGAGCAATCTAGCAGGCCATTATTGGCCGCTGCGTCTCGGTTGGCCATGAACACGGTCCACTCTCTCCGTCTCAACCGTCCTCCGTCTCCCCCTGCCTTAAATCGAAGTCTGCTCTGTTCCGGGAGAACCTCTATCTGATCCATGGAATGGCTTTTGTGAGTGACTGCACCGCTACACAGTCAAATCTCCTGTTTTTACCCCCTCAGACTTAACACCGCAGGATTTGACTGTTTACACTGATGGAAGACATCGCTGTTACATTATTACAGAGAGATGTCTTATTATGAGCTTTTAATTTACTCTAATTTCAGTCACGGAGGTTAATTACCTTGTTAATATGGCTCTTAAACGAAAGCCAAAGATTTTGTACATTACCGTGTGTTATGAGTTTTATACAACATGCTTTTACATAACATACGCTTCAGTAACACACTGATTTAGCAAATAGCATTGACTGACTGCGGATTCAATATTGAATTTGTTATAATGTGCTTGTTCACTGTTACAATTTAAAAGCCAGAATGAAGCCCACGTGTTAATTGCAGACATGAGAGATTATTATCTGCTCGTTGTTGATGAGCAACCCCTTGGGAATCAAACAAAATGGCGCACACACACACACACACACACACACACACACACACACACACACACACACACACACACGCACGCGCGCGCGCGCACACATGCACACACGCAGCAACAGATCAATGGCATGCAGTTTATTGATCTGTAGACTATTATCTGATCTGACCATTCCTATTTACAGACTGTGGTGCTGTAATTCCTGCTGTGTTTGCACACACATATGGGTGTGTTGTGCACACATTTAACATCTTTATTTGCGTTCACATTTCCCACAATTTTCTTTTTCTTTTTTTTTCAAAAACGGGAAATTCTCAGGTTTCTCGGGCATGGCAGGGCCGTACATCGGGATTTTTTCGGGCTCCTCGGCCATAGCAGCAAATGAGTTAACACAATGCCTTTGCCAGCCTCAGATATCTTCTGTGGGACTGGTATTGAGAGCAGTTGGGCGTCCTTCAAAAAACGTTATTGGCAGGGATTGTATTTGATTAATTCTGTTTGTTCTGCAGAACTAAGATTTAAAAGTTTCTGTTCTTTTGTTCCGCCCACAACATAACATTCCTAAACTAAAACAGGTTGGGACTAATAATAAAAACAGGTTCGCACCATTCTTGTGCAATATGCTCAAAATACATTTAAAGTAGGCCAATGTGTGTTATGTAATGTTACACCCAAATATTAAAACTAACGTTAGTTAGGCAAAAGCAAATGACACATGTTTAGCTTTCTTCATGGTCCATAATATAAAGGTTTAATCTTCAAATCAAACAGGATAACTTTTCTTTTTTATTATTCTTTGACATTATCTGGCAGTTATCCATGTCCTAGCTCAGTCGGTAGAGCGCTCAGCTTTGAATCAGAAGTTTCTGGGTTTCTTCCAGGGCACCGCCAACTCAGCGTATGAGTAACATGGCAATACTGTACATAGTACTGGGAGCTGATGGTAGGTGTGACACTCCAACCTCAGCAATCCATCTCCTTGCACCTTGTAAGTGGGATAGACACCCTCGTTGCTAAGATCTTTTCCGACAATAAGCCACTTTGACCTACCGTATATACCTACAGTACATTCTTACTTACTCGTGTGTGGACTCACATGTGGGATCTTGGCAAAGTAGAATATGAAAGAATACACATTCAATAATCCTGCTGTTTGACTCAGCTCTGCGGTGTATGGCTGTGCCATACTTCATCTACACCATATTCTACCATTTCTGACAATAATCACACAATCGGACAAGCAGTGCCTGTTCTTTTTTCTTTTTTTTTTTAATGTTTTTTATCCCACGGTTTTGCAACCCATTTTTCTCACCCGGTGACTACCTAACCTGTAGTCCTGGTTTCCACTCTCCCCCTGCCGCGTCAGGGGACATTGGGGAGCACCCGGCTGGCTAGGCGGAGGTAGTAAAGAAACCAGGACTACTGCATGTTTTTGTGTGAGGGCCTATGCCCAAGGAGACACGGGGAGAACATGCAAACTCACCACAGAAAGGCCCTATCGCCAACCCTACCTAGGGTGTGGGTGCTGATGACGCGGGTGGAGGAACACACCCCCAGCGCCCACAGCTTCCCCCGGCGGGAATCGAACCCAGGACCTTCGAGCTGTGAGGCGAAGTGCTAATCACTGCACCATCGTGCCCTCTTAGAGCAGTGCCTGTTCTGACTGTAAACTCACTGTCGGGGAGTGTGACCAGTGTGCGGTCGGACAGCACAGCAGCCACGGCCCACTGCTGTTCCTGCGGTCTGCCCAAAATGTCACGCACACAGTTGAACAGGATTACATAAACCAATGAGGTGGAAGCTGCTTTCGTTTTTGCTTCGCTTCCCGCACTTTGGTGGCTGGGGTGCTGCGGTCAAAGTGTTTTACCAACACTGTAAAGCAGGGGTCTTCAACATTTTCAGGCCAAGGACCCCTTAGTTGAGAGAGAGATGAAGCAGGGACCCCCACAATTCTTTCATAGATTCCATATAGTTTCATCGTTTGACAGCACAATCGTCAGTGTATTTTGGATTCGTGTAAATTTGTATTTTCAGATATTTAACCACTTGAACCGTCAATACAAATAAACTTGCCCTTCCACTCTGTACTTAGTCTGCTCTTTTTCCCCTCTACACCAAACCTCTTTGCCAAAAATAACCGATCTACAAGCTCACAAGGCCTCACGCTGCGAGATCGGTTGTAGATCGGCTATTTTTGTCTAAAGTTCTCAGAATAAGGATGGTGGATCAAGTGGTTAATATAAAAAAGAAGAAAAAAGTTTATATCGCTCAAAGATTTGGAGGACCCCCTGTAGTAATTCTGAGGACCCCCTGTTGAAGACCCTTACTGTAAAGGTCTGAGTGTTATTTCAACTCTTGAGAGTAGGCCTGTACAAATGGAACCATTATTGGTTCCATTTCTATACTCTGACAGTTGGGATTTAGACGATTTCTTTTATCAGCCTCAGGTCTTATTGAGTTAATGCAATCCAACAAATGGCTCATGAGCCTAATATCTCCTTTGGCCGCAAGGGGTTCCCCTTTGGATGAGTGGCAGATTGGTGCCCCATGATTCAAACCCCATGTGGGAAACCAATGATCTACCACTCATCCAGCATCTACCACGAGGCCAGCGCATTAAGCCTATTGTAACATCTCCCTTGCTCATAAGCCTAATATCTCCCTTGGCCTAGTGGGATTCCCCTTTGGATGAGTGATAGATCCTTGGTTTGCCACGTGGGGAAACCCGGGTTCAAATCTGAGACAGAGCCTGAGGCAGCTGAGAAAGGGCCTCTCGGATTTCAGATGAAATCAATCACGGCAGTGTGGGAAAGCAAGTGTGTATTTGTAAAAGAAAAAGCAATGCAGTTCTGTGTAGTCTGGCTTGTAGGGGCCTTTATCACTCTGTAGGTGTCATCTCTCTCTCTCTCTCTCTCTCTCTCTCCCTCCCTCGATCCCTCCCTTTCTCGCTCCCAGCGGGGTGTGTTGGAGGTTGGAGACACGTGGATAGTGGAACTAATTTCAGTCTGTCAGGCAACATTGTGGGTATCTGGTGCGTAGGTGCAGGATTTATGTTTGAGACTGGTTTCTGGGTGCGTGTCCTCATTAAGCGTGAGTTTAAATATGTTGCTATGAGACTGTATTTGTGCTTGCACACTTTAAGGACACCTGTACACCATGGTCTGAGGAACAAAAACAGCTTGTATGGAATCTACGCACACACGCACGCACGCACACACACACCAATGCTATAGGAAAGGTCTTACTGAATAACTAAACAGTGTTTTTCATGTATATTCTGCGCTATCAACCACCAGCTGTAGTCAGGTGTTTCTAATGAGCTCTGACCAATTGGTAATCACAGCTACATTCACAGTCTTCAAAGATACCGAGCTTTCCCTGGAACGAGTGACGGCAAACTGTTTACATTGGTAAACAAACAACTACAGTACAGTATATGTACTCTACTGCGTGTGTGCGTGTGTGCGTGTGCGGGGTGGGGAGTGAGCTTTTGCATGTTGAGTGGATGTTATTGTCATTCAGTATAGTGTCATTACAAGGATAACCAAACAACACGGGCGCTAATCCTCTTGTTTGTTTGTCTTTCTGTGTGTTTTGTCCCAGCATGCTATAGTATTAGCCTGACTAATGTGTCTGTCCGTCTCTCTTTCTAACCGCTGCCGTTTTATTCACCTGTTTTATTTTTCCTCTGCCCATTAACCCAAGTGTCTCGGCGGCAGATTGAATCTCTCATCTGCTCCGCTTCCTTGGCACTTGTCAGACCGACGACCATAAGCTGATAGAAACATCCCCACAATAAATGTAACCTAAGCCTGTCGGCAGACAGCCGGAGCGGAGTGCAGACAACATGGATATCACCCCTCTGGGAGAGACAAATTTTTGTCATCGCGGTGTTAAGCCTGGATATTATGCCTGGATATTATACAGATAACACGTGCACGGAGTTGCCAGCGATGGAAATTCATTTCATTCCATGATCTCCCTCAGTATCTGTGTGTGACTCTAAAAGGAAAAACAAAACAAAGCCGCAACACAACCAATCATTTAACTTGTTTCCTGTCCCCTCCGAGACACATATTCTTTTCTTCCGCTTCCAAACTGAATACAGATGAGGAGATGTTGTTTGGCCTGTGAGAGTAGATTCCCCATCTTAATATTAATTCAAAGAACTAAACTTGGCAAACTGAATTATTACTTTATAAGTGGCTACTTATAAGCAAGTGTCAATGTGACTTTTCAGTCACAGTTATGGGGGGGGGGGGGGGGGGAGAGAGATACAATAGATGCAGTGTTGCATTGGTGATTTAATGTTTGGGGGGATGAAATTTGAATGACGTAATACACATGTCGCTTAACACCTACTCTAGAGGAGTTACACAACAATGGTCTATTGCTATGCATACAGGCTTGTTCCTTTGTTAAGTCACCCTGGTGTTACACTACCACGTTTGTCAAGATGTGAACTTGGGGATTGTTTTACATCAATGCATGTCCGTGCGCGTGAGGCGTAGAAAAGACACAGGACGGCGTCCACACGCGTGACCGGACCAATACAACACTGGATAGACATATACCGTAGATACGTAGATACATAGATACATAGACAGACAGACAGACAGACAGACAGACAGACAGACAGACAGACAGACAGGCAGACAGACAGACAGACAGACAGACAGACAGACAGACAGACAGACAGACACATAGATACTAGATACATACCTGCACATATACTACTACATTGTGTCCATTGACTTCCACTATAGTGCAACAGACACAGAATGGATGTCAGAGAGCGCGCCTCGATAGGCACAAAATGGCTGACTGCCTGGGTCCTCTTATTCAGCTGCCAATCAGGCTGTGAAAGTGAGGCTGGTATAGGGAGGATAAATAGTGTCTTTCTTGGAGATTAGCAAGTAGAGGGAGCAGTCCGCACGCACGCACGCACGTCGCACGCACGCACGCACGCACGCACATACACAGATTGAGAAGGTCTTGAAAGTTTTTAATCATTGACAGACGGTCAGTGATTGCTCATTGTACTGCTCACCTGTCTATGCGGACTGAAGAGAATAGATATTATCGTTGCCTTTCTTTCACTCCCTTTCCCTCCAGGTCACCTTCTGCCTTTTCTGTCTCTTTATCTCTTCATCTTTATCCTTCTCTCTCTGTTACCACGTCGTCCGTGACTGTCACAACCTATCACGCTCCAACTCTGTTTCCTCCATGCTTTGCGGCTCTACAAAAATAAACAAAAACAAATTGATGACTTTTCGTTTCGTTAGGTCACACAAAATTCACCTCTAGGAGAGTCTCTCTCTCTCTCTCTCTCTCTCTCTCTCTCTCTCTCTCTCTCTCTCTCTCTCTCTCTCTCTCTCTCTCTCTCTCTCATTACATCAGTGTATTGGGGCAGTAGTGGGGCAGACTATTAAGTGCATTTGCAGGGAGACGTAGAAGTCTTTGGGAGGAGTAATCAGCAATCAGGGGTGAGTTAAGGCTAGGGCGAGGGCTCTGATTTCCCTGGACAGACACTGCGTATCGTACACAAGCCCTGCGTGTGACTTGTATTACTATACATGAACGTCAAAAGCATTTTTCTCTAGAAAAACACAAATGTCTGTTGACAGTCGAGCCCCTGCCTGGCGCAATAGGTAAGGTAGAGCAGACAGCGCTGCCTCGTAAAAATCAGGTAGATATAAATCTAATAGTGCTCATTTGTTACAAACTGCAATTCTGCCCTACAAAGCCAAAGTGTAGTAACTGCGAACAAAGATTTGACTGAAAATTCGGTTTGAAAGAGGTCGAAGACCTTGAGTAAGCAATACTAACACAGAAAGTGCTGTCTGTAAGATACAGTATAACTTAAACCGTTGAAGGGCTCTGCCCCTGATGCCCAAATGTTGCTCTAAACAGGATAAGAGGAAGGTGTTAATTGTGTTAAATGCTGCACTGAGATAGATCTAAAGGAACTAAAATGGAGGGACGTCCAGCTTTAGCAGCTATCAAGTCATTCATGACCTTAAGAAGGGCAGTTTCATGTACTGTAGTGATTCAAGATTCAAACAAAGTTACCATTTGTCGCAATTGATTTGCGACAATCTTCTCCGGGACTTTTTTTTTTTATTGAATCTAGACTTGTTTTAACAGGAGTTGTACGAGAGTGCTTTTAAACTAGCGAGGCACAGTACCAGAAGAAAAGGAAGGAGCTATTTAAAAAGTCCAGTATAAATTGTGCTAAGAAGAACTCTGGAGAACATCCAGAGGACAGGAGGAGGAGAGGCTCATTTTGTTGACAATCTCTAAAAGAGTAGGTTGAGATACAAGGTTGAAGAGATGGGAACGAGTATTAGGCCTCGCAGGCCGGCCCGATGCCAGGATTTCAATTTTGGATGAGCGTTGGGATTAGAAATCTTTGATTCAATGAGATGCGAAAAGTAGGCATGGCTAGAGTTTTTTAAACTTGAGATTAAAGAGCTTGAGAGTGTTTAGGTCCTCGTGGTGGCCAGCGAGCTTTGATGCCTTCCACTGACACGGCATTTACATTTCAAAGCACGTAATGTTCCCATTTATCCAGGGCTGGGACGTGTTTGTACTTTTTCTGGGTTTAAATGGTGCAATTTCATCACGGATGGAATTAAAGATTTTTGAAATTAGTGAGATGCTCATCCGCTAATAATGAGGGATCTGCTGTATATCTCAATGAATAGTGTTACAAGCTTTATAACAAATACTGGCAGAGGTGGAATACAGGATATTGGGAGAGATAAATAAATAAAACTATCTGGGACATAAATTCAGCACTTGCACTATTAGTGGTGTAACAGAAATGAATATTAAAACAAAATCCCCATGCAATATCTGGTTAGGATTATGGAAAATTGTTTCTAAAGCCACATTTGGGTCTGTAGACTAAAAGCCCCTTTAAATGAATGGGAGTGCCTCGATTGAAGGAGGAAGACGGTCCTAAATCAATCCGAGAAAGATTTAAATGATTTAGGAAGAAAACAGCTATAATACAATACATACCCTCCGCCATGTCCCAGACGTCTAGGTGGGTGAAAGAAAAGGCATACACACTGTAGGAGCCAAGAGGAAAGACTTCAATCAGGGGAGTGAAATCCTCAGGTTGCGCCCAATTTTAATTCAATTCAATTTGATTAAAGTGTCAAATCACAACAAGTTGTCTCAAGACACTTTACATGTATAGCAGAGACCAGACATTGGTTCCAATTCATCAAAAACTTTACGGCCAAATTACACCCATATTTTTTTACTTACCACATTTAGGACAATTCCCAAGTTAGGTGGCAGATTCAGCAATGTTTTTTGTCAAGCAATTGCTCAGTGGCATTGAAAAACTCCCCCTTAACTGCAGGAAGGGGGATAACAAGTATAGGGTACAGGTGCCGACCTCGGTTAGGCAGGGGGTGGAGGCACCAGGTCGGGGTCATTGCGTTGCTAGCATGACGCAGGGACTTGCCCCCAATCAAACTCTGATGCTGAGTGCAAAGCTTGGGGGAATTGTGTCCCATTTTTATAGTCTTTGGTATGACCTGGCTCAGGCTAGGGATCGAACCCTGATCTCCCAATCTCAAGGCGGACAATGTAACCACAAGGCCACTGAGCTGGTGGGTTTCATCTAACTCAGCAAGTAACAAACTGTAGTTGCACCTTGGTAAATCAGAATGAGTAAGGAAAATGACCTTGAAAGAGTTGATGATATAGTAATCTCTAAAGTAAAGAAGAGGTTACCTACTAGCACTGTATTCTTGAAAACAAACTGACAGGTGAAAAAATGGCATCAAAATTGATCAAGAAAGTAAATCAAACCAGTAAGACTCCCTAATCGGGAGATATAAGCCAAAAGTTTGTTTTACCAATTATCAAGACATACGGGCAGTTGACAGTTTGCCATGGTTACTCATTGAAGTTGAATCTCCATAAATGGAGATAACCTACGCATCACACTAAGTCTGACCTCACCAGCCCATATTTGGGCATGAGCAACTTATGTCTCCATATATGGAGATATGATGACATCACACAGTCCTCAGCCGATGATGTGGCGTGATGTCATACAATACACAAACGAGCCCTACAGTATAAAGGGGCAATTCTTGCCAGGAAAGAAGCATTTCTTCGACTCAGACCTTATCGCCAGGGTTGGCTTATAGCAGCTGTCGGTAGGACCATATATGGATTCTGTTAGTGTGGATCTCCTAACAGGGCATCATCTGGGATACACTCCCTTTTATGCCCATATATGGAGATCCCTAACAGAATCCCTTTAATGCCCATATATGGAGATCCCTAACAGAATCCCTTTTATGCCCATATATGGAGATCCCTAACAGCATCCCTTTTATGCCCATATATGGAGATCACTAACAGCTAACAGAATCCCTTTTATGCCCATATATGGAGATCCCTAACAGAATCCCTTTTATGCCCGTATATGGAGATCCCTAATAGAATCCCTTTTATGCCCATATATGGAGATCCCTAACAGAATCCCTTTTATGCCCATATATGGAGATCCCTAACAGAATCCCTTTTATGCCCATATATGGAGATCCCTAACAGAATCCCTTTTATGCCCATATATGGAGATCCCTAACAGAATCCCTTGTATGCCCATATATGGAGATCCCTAACAGAATCCCTTTTATGCCCATATATGGAGATCCCTAACAGAATCCCTTTTATGCCCATATATTATGGAGAAATCCCTGCTCTGAGTATCTGACATCAGTGTGATGTCACCTGTTTATGCCCATATATGGAGATCCCTGCTCTGCGTATCTGGTTGCTATGGTAAACAGTTGGTTGCTAGGGTAAAAAAACATGGTTGCTATGGTAAACAGTTGGTTGCTAGGGTAAACAGTTGGTTGCTAGGGTAAAACCATGGTTGCTAAGGTGGTTGCTAACGTACACTAACAAACCAGCAACAACAGACTGTTGCCACAGCAACGTACACAAAGGTTTGTGTACACATGTGGCGTGATGTCATACTGATGCGGAGAAATGAGCAGGGCAAAGGTGTGACGTGTGACGTGTGACGGACGGACGGACGGCCAGTGGAGGTTTTCATAGTAAACTGCTCCCTGACGGTCGCAATAAATTCTTGTTCCCAAGACTCATTCAAACAAAATGACTACTCTGCCACCAAAATTTGGAATGCCCTGACGTCATCCATTAAAGCAGTGGTTCTCAAACTTTTCAGCTCGAGACCCAAAAGAGAAATTTTACGTTTCCCTAGTGAAAACAGCAGATCTATAAGCTTACAACGCATCGCTTCATACTGCGTTGTGAGCTTGTAGATCAGCTATTTTCAAATGTTTTCTAATTTATGGAATTTCTTAGATGTTTATTTTATGTATTAATGAAATTACTTAGAAATATCATTGCATTTTTTATTCATGAAAATGTTTTGAAATAATAATAATTAAAAACAAAATGTAGGAAACAAAAATTAAAGGTCAGAGGAAAAATGTGTCTGTGACCCGGATGTGAAACACTCGTTTCTATCAAAAATTACCTGAAAAAACATCTCCAGTATCAGAAGAGCACATGCAGGGGCAGGTAGATATTATTTCCCACCGATAGGAGGTGTCATTCACTGCTGCCATTTTTCCTTTGTACATAATTATCTATCTATAAATGCGACAAATCTCTGTCTGTCTGCGTGTCTGTCTGTTTGTAATCTGCGTATCTCGAGAACCGTTCGTCCCACCGGCTTCAGATTCGGCACGCGCGTTCCCCGCTGCCGCGCGGAGTGCAGTGCCGGGCCTCGACCCGACCCGACTCGCGGTTTTCCGAAACCGCCGCAAAACGTTCGGAATCTCCTTATGCGGAGCTGATTGTTGACATCAGGCTGTTCCGGCACATGAGTCAACAAAAAATGCCATGGTTACGTATTCTGATGTTCCTATATGGGCATAAAAGCACACAGGCAAACATATGGTCAAAACGGCTCTTATGACAACAGGTATAATGGGGTTTGCATTCAAGGGTGGGGCATTCATTCCCTTTTTCAAATTCGGCACGCGCGTTCCCCGCCGCAGCAGGTAGTGCAGTGCCTGGCCTCGATCCGATACGATACGCGATTTTCTGGAACCAGCACGAAAGGTTCGGATTCTGATGTCTGACATCAGGGTTTTCCGGAACCGGCACTGTGTCTGCATAGATCTCCATTTATGGGCATAAAATGGATGCAGACAGACAGATACGGATATCTCCATATATGAGCATAAATGGACACAGGCAAGCAGATGGTCAAAGATCTCCATATATGGGCATAAAATGGACGCAAAAAGACAGATACAGATATCTCCATATATGGGCATAAATGAACACAGGTAAACAGATGGTCAAAACGGGTACTACGACAACAGGTATAATGGGGTTTGCATTAAAGGGGGAACCAGCACTGTGTCTGCAACACAGTCGGAGGCACAGACAG
>NC_137813.1:31080459-31105459 GCF_963921795.1 Nannobrachium achirus | reverse complement strand
ACACGCACGCACGCACGCACGCACGCACGCACACGCACGCACAGTGTGGCTACATTGCTCTGCAGTGGCTCTGCAGTGAAGGAACACAATCACATTAGAACAGGGCTGGCTTGGCTTTTGCTTCGCTTTTGCTCTCGCCTGCTCTGCAGCGCCGTGTCCCTGCGTTGCGCTGTAACCCCCCCCCCCCCCCCCACCACCCACCCCCATGCAACCCCACTCCCCTAGCGTAGCAACACAATTCCATTAGAAGGGACTAGGCTTTCCTTTAGTGTTAGCGTAGCGTAGCCTAGTGCCGCGCCATGTCGGAGGCAGTGAGCTGTGCTAAAAGACAGGGAATGCAGCGAGAGAGGCGGTGGCATGAATTAAATATCCCTTCTCCATCCTACCCGAGCTGCCAGCGTCCAGCCTCTACCCTCGTTTCACTCTCATTTTTCTCCATTATGAAGGGAAGGGCCTCGCCGAGCATGAAGGCAATGCTAATTGTCCAGGAGTAGAAGGGGTAGTTGGGTACATGAAGGGTTGGATGGATGTACGGAGAGAGAGCGATGAGTTGTCAGGGTGTCCTCGTGTGAGCTGCAGTGAACATGCTTCTCTGCAGTGGGAGGGCGGTCTCTCAAGAAGATGGCATTGTTCATGTTTTATTGTCAAACTATTTTTTTTTCTCTCTCTGCGTTCCGCTTTCTCTCTACTTGAGCGAGGCAGTGTTTTGCTCTTGAAACATGAAAGTAGTGCACGCATTACTAGCAGGAACACAAGAGGCATCTTAATTGTCATGGCTTGACAAGGAACTTATGCCTGATTTGTACTTGATTGCTCATCGTGTCGCACACCCAAAACAGGAGAGCTACAAGCTCACAACCCAGCGCAGTAAATCAGGCCTTAAGTGTCGGCATCACTATAAGTATTTTGGATAAGCAGTGACATCCGTGGTAGCTCATAGGTTAAAGAAAATTGACTAGTCATGAATCCCCTGATAACATGCATGAAAGGATTCATTTTAAGTTCTACCTCAAATCTGCCATCAAGATGTCCTACCAGAGAAAAGTCACATACCGGTATGTTGCCCCAGTTTAGTAACAGCAGAAGACTGGCACGCCTGTATGGGCGAGACCGGCCATATCTGTGAAAGAGAAAGCATTTTCAATGGCCATTCAGTGGAAAAAAGTTTCAGAAATAGTTTTGAGCAAATCAGTTTTTCATTTGTACTAGTTGTGTATTTTGTACCATAATTTATCAATCAGGAGACAAAGTTAGCTTTCAGTCAAAGTACCAACTACATGTGCATAGCCTTATCTATGGTTGTGTGACTTGTGTTCTCACTTTTGTTTCTGAACTTCGAGTGCCGCAGTGAGCGACTTTTTCCCAGCAAGAGGTATTTTTAGTTTTCAGGTCATTTGCAGCGCTGCGTCTCAACATTCTATATTCTTTTACCTGCAGTGTTTCTGGTGTAATGGTCATCACGCAATGGAAGCAGTTCAAGTGAAATCACTCCACAGCCAAGCTGTTCGATTTAAGAGGTGGAATGAGGTGTGTTTCTCAAAGACAGATGGAATCAGTGACACAAAAGCTTTCCAAAATGACGAAACAGAATGAGAACGAAAATCAGAGACAGAGAGAGTCTTTAGCTTTAGGCTCAGCCTCCTTCTCTGCTGTCACCTTAGTCTTTAGTCAGTCTGTGGTCTTTTTTGATCGCAAGCTTCCTAAAAGAGCCAGAATGATCTAAATGGTAGCCATGATAAGAACATGGTCGAAACTTTTTGGAACATTGTTCTCATGACTATTCCTTTGTTTGTTCCTCTGCCCCGTTTCTGTATCATACACTGCTCTAATCCGATTAGATGCGTTTTCAAAACACACAGGAAAAAGGTGAAAAAGTTTAAACTTTGAGTGGTATAAGCATGCACAAACATAATGCCTAATGCATGGGTCTTCAACAGGGGGTCCGGGACCTCTAGGGGGTCCTCAGAGTTACTACAGGGGGTCCTCCAAATCGTTGTGTGATAGAAACTTTTTTCTCCTTTTTTATATTAACCACTTGAATCCTATCCACAAGTTTCCAACGTCCCATCCTTGCGCAGAAGGTGTGCGGCAGTTCCGACGTCGCAGCCGAGTGTGATCTACAAGCTCACAACATTTGTATCTGCGACGCGACGTGAGCTTGTATGTCAGCTGTTCTCCGGATGTGTCCCACACATAATGGTACAGTAAATTACATAATAGCGTCCATGTTCTGAGAACTTTAGCCAAAGGATCTAGCAGATCTACAAGATCTAGCAGATCTACAAGCTCACAACGCCTCGCAGCGCGAGGTGTTGTGAGCTTGTAGATCAGCCATTTTTGGCAAAGAGATTTGGTGTAGAGGGGAAAAAGAATTGTCAAGTTCAAGTGGTTAATTACATATCTGAAAACACAAATTGACATTAATCCAAAATACACCGATGTTTGTGCTGTCAAACGATGAAACTATGAAATCTATGAAAAAGTTGTGGGGGTCCCTGCTTCATCTCTCTCTCAACTAAGGGGTCCTTGGCCTGAAAACGTTGAAGACCCCTGGCCTAATGGCAATGACGGTGCACAGCAGTTCTACCGCTCATCATGTGTTTACATGCGTTAGCAGCACAACAAAGTCACGTTGCATGCATGCTCCGCAACGCTGCCTGCGATGCTTAAAATGACATGAGCACGATGGTGTGACAACAACATTTTATTCTATGGAAGTCCTGTGATGTGATGAAAGCGACAGCCCAGCAATGGGCTGTGTGGAGTGAACTTCCAGTCGCAGACTGCAGACTCACTCTCCATTTTCCGCCGCAGTCTGAAAACTCACCTCTTCAGACTCCACTTTCAGCCCCAGCTCTCCTCTTTCCTTGTCCCCTTTTTGATAAGATGCTATAGTTATAGCCTGTTATGCAGGCCTATATTGGTCACTTACATTTGTTTTTGTTATTTATATTGTTTTTGCTTGACCACAAATGATAATGTTATTTAGATAGCATTTTCTTTAGACAGATGCTACTGTAGGTTTGATGTTCCCCTGCATGGTGTCCTAGTTTCTTTGAAGCGGTAAATTGTTAAGTGTACCTGCCATGTAATGGCAAAACACGTATTGTAATGCACCATACTTAATTTTCTTTGCACTCTTCTTAAGTGACCATATAGGTTACTTTGTTTATTGTCTAGGGCACTGTTTCTAAAACACTGGGTCTGGACCCATTTGTGGGTCGCGGACACGTTTTTATGGGTCCCTTAATTTGTTGTTTGCTATTTTCAGTTTTTTATAAACACGCCACGTTCTAATTTGGGTCTCTTTTGAACCACTATACTCTGGGGTTCATTCCATTTCACTTGAGTCATGCGTCGCTCTGTATGAGAGCATCTGCCATAAATGCCTAAAATAGTACATTTGAAATTGCCGTGGTGACAGTGATGACGTATGCAGGCGCATCATGTGTTGGCTGCTGTGGCCCTACTGTAGCTTTCGGCAGCCGTCTCTTGCTCAGGGGTGTCGCACCAAATTCTGGGCCCTGCGTACAAGGATTCACTGTGTTATTTTGTGCTTCAACTATTGGAAAAATAGCAGATATACAAGCTCACATCTGCTATTTTTGAAAAATCGTGAAGATTAGTGCAAGTATATGAAGGTTTTTTGAAAAACCTATGTTTCTAAGTCAGTGGTGCTAAAACTATTCATGTGAAGGACCCCCAAAATTATATGTATTTCGTCACGGACCCCCATCTCAAAATATTTAGTTCCAGGGACCCCCCAGAAGCAAAATTTGAGTTACAAATGTTCGAAATACATATATTCAAAAATGTGCACACATTTTCACAACTTCTCAAAAATAGCAGATCTACAAGCTTGCAGCTCGATATACAAGCTGTGAGCTTTTCAATAGCTAAAGTATAAACCAATTAAGGCCCTCCACCTTGGGCCCTAGTAACTCAGTCCCACTTTTCCCCCCCTTGTGACACCCCTGCTCTTGCTGCTCTTGCTAAGTGTTTAGCCATCAGCTTGGCTGCGCAGTAAATCCCTCTGTGTTAATTAGGGCTGTAATCTAGCCCTGTTTTAGGGATTCGAACTTCGGGGGGATTTTCGGAACGAACCATCGAACCTTCGATGGTTCGTTCAATTGAATAAAAACCGAACGTTCGGACGTTCGAACCATCGAACGTACTGTACCTTTAAACAGTGTAGGAAACTAGGAAATGTTTTAAATGCGCTGTTTTATCCATTGAAAACGCGTGGATGCGTGGCCGCATTAACACCTAGGCTAACACTTGGAAAATCCAACCCAATCGGAGAAAATGTCGCACAGTTTGTTGACGAACAGGCTCAATGTATAGCGGAGTTGCACGGATGATGATGATTAGACTTGGTGACTAGGCCTGGGGCGGTATGGACATTTTGTTACCGCGATTACCGTCTTCCCATTTACCGCCGGTACTGCGGTAATTACCGCACCCCCGTATCTATTAATTAAGGTTCGGCGATAAGCCAAAATATTGCAATCATCTTCCCAAAAGTCGCCTCTCCACAGTGGAGAGGCGACACAGCCTGACTGCCCGAGATATACTTCTCCGTACAGCACAGCGGGTCTGGCTTTCAAAGGAGCAGATCTACAAGCTCACACCACATCGCATCCGCGATGCGTTCTGAGCTTTTAGATCTGCACTGTCGGGTTACCATAGTAACGTAGGCTAGCTACTTGGGCTTTTCATACACAAACAGCTATGTGAACAAACCAGAAGAGGAAGGGTAGTCAGATCGTGTACAGTGATTCTGTAAACTCACGTCACGTCTCAACTCTCAAATCACAGTGATTGAGTGCTGCTATATACAGGTTTTAGTTACAAGACTTGACAGAAAAGGTTATAAAATCGCCGACGCGCCGCTGGACGGAGCACAACGTGCGACGCGGTGGAGCTGGAGAAAGTAAAATAGTTTCATTTTCGGTTTTGTCCACGCGGCCCGCGCTCCGCCAGTAATCCGTATGAATAAAAAAAGATATGCCACAACACAAGGTATGTATTAACATCCTTGTGTCGAGTGGATTACAGAGAAAGTATATGCTGCATTGCTGCTCCGTCATAGAGTTGTGCTCCGTACTACTGCCCTGCGTGCACTGTGTGTGTGTGAGTGACGTATGTGGGCGGCTTCCAACGTGTGGTACACGGCCCAGAGCAGAGCGGCATGGAGCGCATGCGGTCCTCGCTTCTCCCCCGTTTTAAAACTCGCTCGTTCTCAATAAAAATAGCCTATTTTTTTGTCTTTTTTGACCGCGGTAAGGACCCTGACACCGCGGTAGGCCGCGGTATACCGCGATACGGCGGTACGGCGGTTACCGAACCCAGCCCTATTGGTGACTGCATCGGAGCTCGTCGCGTTCGGGCTAAACTGGTCTCGATGTAACAACCCCATACATCGCATTGATTATAGATCCTTTAGGGGGTTGCAATGAAATCCATCTTTGCTCATGCTTAGGAGAAAGGGATGTTTAATCTTTGGGTGCGTGGATGGCTGGGTGTTCGCTGTTCAAAGCACACACGTCTCTCTCTGCCCAGGACAGCTGCTCTCACTCACTGTCAACAAGCGTGTGTCAGCGAGGCTGATTCGCCACCCGGTTCGCGGCCCCAAATAGGAGCGCAATTGGAGCGGAGGACGGTCCTTGATCGCTCCAAGCTGTTCTGGTGCATTTTATAACTACTATAACGGTCACCATTAACTGTTAGTGTTTACCGGTAGGCCTAACTTATTTCGTATCTGGCTATCTCTACTACTGTGATATTCTGAATAGGCCAATCACATTCTGATAATTATTTTTCGTGTAAAAAAAGAAAAAAAAAGGGAAAAAAACCTGAACCCATTAATTTCGAACTTCGATTGCCAACGTAACGAACGAACGTTCGAACCTCCGAAGGTTCGCTTGCAGCCCTAGTGTTAATACAGCTCAGAGTGTGTACAAATGGACCTGTAAAGGGTCCTCAGAGTTGCATTAACATTTTACTGCGTGGCCCCTCGACACTGTGGTCTGTGGGACAACGTGATGAAGAGGTCAACCAGAAACGTGACGGGTGAAAAAACAGGCAGTGAGCAGTGCACACGCCTGTGAATTTAGAAGCACACGCGCGCACACACACACACACGCACGCACGCACGCACACGCACACGCACACACGCTCCTGCAGCACCTGTTCTCTGTAGCCACCGTGTCCTGTAAACTAGTTTGGTGTTCCACTTCCCTCCAGCAGCAGCAACCTCTTAGTCTTCGCTCCCCTCTATCTTTTTTTGTCCTCTGCCCCCCCCCCTCTCTCTCTCTCTCTCTCTCTCTCTCTTTCCGTCTTTCTCTCCCCGCTTCTCTTTCTTCTCTCTGCACACTCTCTCCCTCATCCTCTTCCTCCTCCTCAACCTTTTCCTTTTCTTTTCCCTTCCTCCGCTTGCTCTGCCTGTGGTGATTCTATCGCCTCTCGCGGATGTACTGATGCACATGGGGTGGTGGGGGGAGGAGGGGGGAGGTATAAATAGCGGGAGGAGGGGAGCACAGGTAGAGGAGGAAGAGCTGAAGGAACAGACGAGGAGGAAGGAAGGAAGGGGAGAATGCGAAGGGGGAGGGAGGGAAGATGGATGAATGGGGGGGAGGGAGTGGGTGAGAGGAAGTGTTTCAGGGTCAGCGTTGACAAATGGGTCTGCAGAGTTAGCCGGGGCCCCGGGGACCGCTGGCAGTTAGGTCAGCACTCCCCAAGGGGAGCTGGGAAATGGGTTTTTACCTGCCAAAACACCTGAGAGAGGGAGAGGGAGAGGGAGAGGGAGAGAGAGAGAGAGAGGGGGAGAGAGAGTGAGAGAGAGCTACAGTAAATCGTCGTTGTCGGGTGGAAACCTTGTATGTCCAAAACCGTTTGTTTTGTATTTATCATTTTAAAAATGATTTAAACTAGTGAAAACAGCCGATCTACAAGCACACAACGCCTCGCGTTGCGAGGCGTTGTGTGCTTGTAGATCTGCTGTTTTCACTACTTTTGTGCGACAGCCTCGTATGATGCTTTGCGAAACGAATGACAAATTTGAAACTTGGAGATATACGAGGTTTCTGCCCGACAGTGGCGATATACAGAGGAAGCGAATAGACATTGAAAGAGAGAGATGTTGCGCTCCTGTGTTCTCAGGCTTGTGTTTTATTTAAATGTACAGGTCAACGCCCTGCTGTCACGGCTCCACAGCGGGTCATGTGATCCGTTACCTAACAGTACAAACTGATGGCCACATAATTGCAACATCTCCCGTTTCGATTCTGTCCGGGTGGAACCTACGATGCGTGTCTTTCCCACTCTCTCCGTCCTCGGAACACCGTTTCTGTCTGAATAATGCAGAAAACTGTCTATAAAGAAAGGAAAAGAAAAAGAGGACCGTTTGGAGTATGAATTATTTAAGGGCCATCTTTTTCATCAGGAGACTCCAGAGGCTGCGTGTGCCAAATTTGGCAAGGATTGGACAGAATTTGTTGAGAAAAAGACAGAAGCCATCTTGGCTGCCAGTGGGAAATATGTGACCCTTTGTAGTTAACAGCTATATACGTAGTCATTGTGCATTTTAGTGTTTTTTTTTTCATATGAAAGCAGAAAATAATATCAAAATAATATTGGTTAATTAGATTGAGTGAATAGTTTTGAAAATACAGCTTATTGAACTGAAGTCAAGTTCATTTGGAGATACATGTCCGCAAACCAGTTTATTTTTGTATATTTGTATGTGCAATATAAACAGTATACTTTTGTGGTTATAATCTGGGACATATCTGACTAGTTATGATATTTATCTGGCCTCGATCTGACCCTCTCTGATTAATCCAGGACGTGGGCAGGATTTATGTGGTGGTATTCTAGGCCAGATCTGACTAATCATGGTTTGACTTGATCTGGCCCGAATGGAGACGCCACTGATTGGTCCAGGTCCTCACCGTGCTTGCTGGGATATGTTGGGCCTTCATCAACAACCCTCCTTTAGCAAAGCAAAATAATGTCCTCACCGCTGTAGCTGCAAAAAGCAGGGTTTTCAAAAGCTTATGCAGGTGTGTGTCCTGAGAATTTGATTTAGTATATTTTAGTTTAGTTATTCTACTAAATATCAAGATATAGTAGTAGATCTGCTATTTTCAGAGCAAACATAAAATGACTTGTCTTTTAGTTCTACTGGAGCTCTTCTCTAGTCCCTCCCTAAGATTTTAGTATACTCTTAGTTTTAGTCATCATAGCTTTGTTTTTATTCAGTTCTTATTTCATTTTTTTCGTCTGTGAAAAACCACTCCTGTGAATGCATTTCCACAATTTGCCTCAGGTGAACCACTTGCTGATGGCTTAGGTAAAGCTGTCTTTGAGAGAAACGGATGAATCCTCTATTCAGACTGTTGCGTATCAAAGTGCTGCCCGGCTGCTCTTTCAGCCTGCCTTATTACTGAGGCTCAAGAGGAAGAAAGATGTCGCCGCTCATTTGAATAATGGAAAATAGACACTTTACAATGGCTGGTTCCAATGGCTATCAAGCAGACACTTTGCACAAGTCATGATGACGCACCTTTTTGTGATGGCTTTTATGTGTGCTCATGAGCCTGTGTGTGTACAGTATGTGTGTGTACAGTATGTGTGTGTACAGTATGTGTTTAAGAACGTGATAAATGAAGCTTTTCTCTATGGGTGTGTGTAGGTGGCTTTGCTAGCATGTGAGTCTGTGTGTATGTACTGTATGTGTGGGTCGTTCAATCTATTTTTCTCTCTGTCTCTCTCTGTCTCTCTCTCACGCACGCACGCACACATACACACGCACACGCGCACACACACACACACACACACACACACACACACACACACACACACACACACACACACACACACACACACACACACACACACACACACACACACACACACACGAACAAGGAAGCTCCTGGAACACATTGAGTGTTAAGCACAGCTAGTTATCGACAAAGGTTTAAAGCCCCCTCCATTTAAGTGTAGTGTCCCTGCAGTATACTTGCTGCAATTCATTAATATGGACATACATGCATGCACGCACACACGCACACACACACAGCATTTTCCTGGCCGGCCAATGTGACCGACAACATTTTATTGTTCAGGCCAGGTGTTAAATTAATGGTCCATAATTTAATACATGTCACGTGCGTGTGTACGTGCGTGTGCACCACCTAACTGATTGCTACAGACGAGTAGCGCAGAACGCTTTTTTCAACCACAGATGCACTGCACTCTGCGCTGTTCCTGCGTCTCTCCACAGTTTCAAAAGGCATCATTTATCTACTCGATCATGCATGCAAGGGGTGTCGCTTGCCTTTTTTGTAAAATATGCCTGAGGATAACAGACTTTCAATGCAGGTAAAACATTGGTAACATTTGTGGGAAATGAAACTTGTACAACAAATGAAGTATTAAGGGCTTTGCAGACAGGCGCGATTTTTTTGCACGGAAAAAACTGACGATTTCATTTTTTTAATGACCGCATGCACACCTGCTCCGAATTTGCCGTGCGGCCAGTGGCTGCGGCAGTATGTTTTTTTTCCCCGATCGAACCCAGTTCGATTTGTGCGTCTTTTCGTCAATGAGTAAAAACTCAATGACTCCTTCTATGACTCCTTTTCAGATCCGCAGTGAGGATTCCGCACTACATTGCACACCAAATCCAATGCGTTTTAATCATGCAACAAATGGAAAAAAACGTAACGGGCCTGTTTGCAAAGCCCTTTAGTCTTAAGCCGATGCAATGAACTCCCCAAGGTCCCACACACAGTCCCTCCCTCTGGTGACATCCATCATTCATGCTCAGTGAAACGTAGCAAACACGTGAAACAAGTTCATGGTTCACTTTGTAAGAGGAGCAGGCACAGCTTGGCAGCAGCAGGGGGCCATCCATAACATTACATTAGCAGCTCTTTAAGTGTCATCATCAGACAAGTCATTAGTTAGCTCACTCTCTCCCGAACTAACAATACGCGGGGAAATGAAAACGGAATGTTAACCATTTAGCAGTTAGCGTTGTAGATCACCATGCATTGCTCCGATGACGTGATCGAGCTGTCTCCGTAATGGTGTGGTGGTGGTGGTGGTGTTGTTGTTGTTGTTTTGTTATTCAGAAAGGGCAGGCGATGTGCTTTGATGACTGACTACTTTGTCACACTGTGGCCCAGGGCTGTTTGGTTCTCTCACTGTGTACAAGTCTCACTGTGTACAAGTTGTGTGACATAACGGGCTGACGCCCACTAAACCATGATCAAAGGAATGACCGGAAAATCGGGGGCGCCCGCTGGCCTGGTGGTCAAGGAGCATACCACATACTAGGCTATGATGCCTGCTGGCGTCGCCGGTTTGATTCCCGATCCGGACGACCTTTGCCGCATGTCATTCCCCATCTCTCTCCCCATTTCCTACTATCCTATCAAATAAAGGCATAAAAACAAAAGCCCCAAACAAATCTTAAAAAAAAAAAAAAAAGGAATGACAGGAAGATAGCATAGATTTATTTATAATTTTTAGGTTGTTACTGACGCACGCACACACGCACGCACAAACACACGCACACAAGCTCGCACACACACTCGTGTATGTGTATGTAATGGATTGTTGAAATATTACTGATCCGTTTAATTTCAGGTGAGGGACACGGCCGTCACAATCAGTTAATAAGTCAAGTCAGTGTATCGGAGGAAGCAGGAAGGAACATTGAAGGCAGCAGAACAGGAGGGAAAAAGAGATTTTGAGGAGGGAAGAGAGCAGTAATGATGGGGTGATGGAATAAGATAAGGGCATTAGTGCTGCTGTATGAGGTCTTTCATAGTCATATTCATATTCACCTCTCTCCCTCATCATGTCGCTGTCGGCCAGAAACCTTATATGTCGTCACTGTCGGCCAGAAACCTTCCATATCGTCGTTGTCGGGTGGAAACCTTGTATGTCCAAGACCGTTCGTTTTGTATTTATCATTTTAAAAATGAACTAAACTAGTGAAAACAGCAGATCTACAAGCACACAACGCCTTGCGGTGCGAGGCGTTGTGTGCTTGTAGATCGGCTGTTTTCACTACATTTGTGCAACAGCCTTGTATGATGAAGCAGGGCTTTGCTTTGGTGAGAAAAGTACAAATTTGAAACTTGGAGATACGAGGTTTCTGCCCGACAGTGACGATATTTTAACCTTTTGTGTTTTCTCATGAATCAACGCCCTATTTGATCGCACAACAGGGTCACACAAAAGCATCATAAGTAGTACATCTGCAGCTCGAAACGTGCGTCTCGAAGTGACACATTTCGAGCTTGTCGATCTGCTGCTTTTGCAATTTTCTTGCATTTGAATCCTAAAAAGTAACAGTTATGGACATAATGAGGTTTCCACTCGACAGAGACGATATATATAATCTTTTTATCATTTAAAAAAATATATATATCGGTAATGTAATACTTCAGAATGTGATGCGTAAAAGTAGCAAGCGTTGTGAGCTTGTTGATTGGCTATTTTCACTTATTTTATTTTGTTTCTTTGGTTTGCCTATTATAACAAACTAGTGGAAAGCCCTTTGCCAAAGCAACAACGATGTTGGATCCAGTGAAACACAGGTTATTTTTACATTTCCTACAAAGTGACGGTTTTGGACATAGCAGGTTTTCACCCAACAGTGACGATTACCTTTTTGCTTCAGCAGCCTCTCCTCTCCTCAGGACCACGTTACATTTATGATGCCCCCTCTTATCTATCTCTCCTTGACTCTCTGGCCTCTACCGTAGTCTGTACTCTGTAGCTTGACGATATTAAACTGGGGCACTCAACCCATAACTACCCAGCACAGTGTGTTCTCCCATTTCCAAGCAAGCGCTAAGGAACAGAGGTGTAAAGTACATGACACTCAAGTACAATTTTGAGGTACTTTTACTTTACTGGAGTATTTCCAGTTTTCTATACTTTTACTCCACCACATCTCAGAGGCAAATATTGTACTTTTACTTCACTACAATTATTTGAAAACTTTAGTTACTTGATACTTTGTATTGTTATTACAAAGCATACATTACCCACTTCAGCCATACCGCAGTTCCCTATTGAGCTTGGCACATTTCCTGGGCCAAGCTGCCCAGATCACACATGTCACACGTGTCTTCTTATTTTTTCACTCTCAGAAAGCGCCTGCAATGTAGTGCATTTGAAACTACATTGCAGTGCACATCATGGGGTGATCACTGCTTGCCTCCTGTGAATTGTTTTATTTTTATTTTTGTTTATTTTCTGTTTATTTCGTTGCCGAGTTAGGTCAGCAGACAAACTGACGTGAGTGAGATGATAAAACCTGGGTGAAATGTGCCAATCTCAACAGGAAACACCGGTATATCAGCCATTTGAAAATAGCCGATCTACAAGCTCATGTTCTAAAGATTCCTTATAAACTTTATACGTTTGAGAACTTGTGAAATGGACATTCTGCATAATGAGTACTTTCTACTTTTAAGTACATTTTGATACCAATACTTTTGTACTTTTACTCGAGTCGATTTTGAATTCCAGACTTTTACTTGAAACAGAGTATTTCTACATTGCAGTATTGCTACTTTAAATAAATAAATGTCAGTGCTTTTTCCACCACTGCAGTCACTTCCGTCAGCGCTGAGATTCCTAAGCACTGTGAGCCTAAAGCGCAGCTGTGGATGAGCGCTCCCGATGTGGGTGTGTCAGCAATATTCCACTCTAAGTTTGACTGATGACAACCATATCTAACCGTCAAACTTTATTTGTGGGACCATACAGACTGGAAGGGCTGCACAGAATGACATATACTAAAGTGAATAAAATGCATTAAAAGTCTGTGGTCGCTTTTCATCAGTGGTGTAAAAAGTAAGCTACTTGTATTTTGTACTTAAATAGAAGTATTGATACTGCAATGTAGAAGTACTTGTAGTAAAAGTGCCTAATGCTATTTTCAAACAGCTTAGGTATAAAATAGGGCTAAATTTGTTAATTTATATTTTATAATATTACGGTATAATTTATATCTGCAAAGTAACTAAAGTCTTCAAATAATTGGAGTTGAGTAAAAGTACAATATTAGGATGATAGGATCCGAGATGTATAGTGGAGTAGAAGTAAAAGTATAAGACTCAAGTAAAGTACAAATATCTCAAAATTGTACAGTTCTTGAGTAAATGTACTTAGTTACTTTACACCACTGCTTTTCATTAGGCACAACTTTTGTGGCCTTCGGCGCAGTGGTTCTCAAACATCTGGGGGTCCTTGGGGGATTCCAGGGGGTCCCCAGCAAAGGTTGGAAGACTTTCATTTTCATAATTATCTTACTGACAGGAAGTTAGCACAGCGAGAGAAAGTATAAGAATGGCTATTCAGATCTTTCCACTCTCTCCACTACTGCTAGCTCCCCTCCAGCCAAGTAGGCAGTCCATTTCGGCTCTCAATCTAATCTACCTTCTGATCTAAATCCTGTGTTATGGGGGTCCCTGCGTGGCACAAAATCCTTTCAAACGGGGTCTGTGACCTAATATGTATCAATTTGGGGGTCCTTGACACGTGAAAATGTGTTTCAGGGCTGCTGCAGCTCGGCTTTGCTGACATATTCTTTCGGATAATGCTGTATGTCGTCGTTGTCGGGTGGAAACCTTGTATGTCCAATATAACATTCATTTTGTATTTATCATTTTGAAAATGATTTAGACGAGTGAAAACAGCCGATCTACAAGCACACAACGCCTCGCGGCGCGAGACGTTGTGTGCTTGTAGATCGGCTGTTTTCACTACTTTTGTGCGACGGCCTTGAATGATGAAGCGGGGCTTTACTTCACGAAAAAACGTACACATTTGAAACGTGGAGATACGAGGTTTCTGCCCGACAGTGACGATGTGAGTGTGCGTGTGTGTGTGTGCGCGCGAGCGCCTCCCTCCCCTCGGTTGTCAGACATTCTTGGCCCTGTGGTGAATCATCTGTCTCAACCTTATGGGTCCTCGACAGGTGCTTTCTAAACAGGCATCCCCCCGGACACCTTTGTCCTTGTCCCCGCCTGAAAGGACCCGTATCTCTCGACTTTCAGTCTATCTCTTTTTGTACTGTGTCTGTAAGAGTGCACGTGTGTGTGCGTGCGTGTACGTACTGTACGAGCGTGCGGGCGGGCGTGCGCGTGTGTGTGTGTGTGTGTGTGTGTGTGTGTGTGTGTGTGTAGCAGGGTGCAGTTGGTGCAGCTTGTATTGTTTGATTGGTGAAGTTCACCCCAGAGAAAAAGTTCACAGTGACGCGTGACTTCAACAACTTGGTTTTGTGTTATTATATTTTTGCGATGTTTAGAGAGAGAGAGAAAAAGAAAACACTACTTACCAATCACTGCTTTCCAGAGAAGTCAAGCTTCTTATGGGTTACAGTGTAACGTAAAGGTACAATGTACTGATACCCGTTAGGAATGATGCCCATTGGGAACACGTGTCCCTGGAGGGTTATACAATACCCGTTGTACACATTGTACCCGTTGTATTGATTGATTCATGAGTTCTTTATTGCCGAATCGCATGTATTATAAAAGCACACAATAGTCAAAAGGATAATCACAAGAAAGCTCGAGAGCTTATTTCCGTTGTGATCCTTTTGAATTGTGGAGGGAAAAAGACGGTGTGGGTATCTGAGAAAACTTAAGACAATGTATTGTTGCATATTACAGGCATTGACACTAAGGCTTGTATGAAAGTATGAAAACATGGACATATTCAATCATAGCTATGTAGGTACTTGGTATTTGGATTTGTAAGTATTGAGGTACAGTATGAAAATTCTGTCGCACAACCCCAGAAAGTAAAGTAAATTGAACGTTAATTAAAATCTTACCTATCACTTTAAAATGGACAATTTACTTTTCGGGCAAGTGGACATGACCTTTGGGCAAGTAGAACATTATACCTCCTTGCCCGATGGGCCTGATCGCCTGAACCCCTGATATTATATCAAATACAATGATACATTTCAGTTACACTAGAAGCACAAGTACAGTAGGATCAGCAAACCAGAGTGCTACAGCAGCCAGTGCATGGTTAATAGTTGGACTAACCATTGTTCAGCCATTTCTTATGCCAAACATTTGAATGTGACCAATGAGACGAGGACTTTTAGGCTTTTAGGTAACGTAGCCCAAGCTCAGTACAAGTTGTTCTTGAATAGACAAGGTACAAAATCTGTAGCACTCCCTCTTATGGAATAACTCGTCGTTGTCGGGTGGAAACCTTGTATGATTTAAAGTAGTTAAAATAGCCGATCTACAATTACACAACGCCTCGCATCGTGAGGCGTTGTGTGCTTGTAGATCTGCTATTTTCACTACTTTTGTGTGACACTTTTGTACGATGAAGCAGGGCTTTAACTTAAACATACGAAAACATACTAATTTGAAACTTGGAGATGCAAGGTTTCTGCCTGACAATGAGGAACCGTGAGTGTCACATACTGTACCTTGGAGAAGCAGTTACAGTAACCAGATAAATGGGTACCACATGGACCATGCATTATCTTTATGTGTGATACGCTGGCCTCCACTCTGAAGTAAAGCGCGTGGGAAGAAGATGTATTCTGGGATGGAGTTTAAGGATTAGTCTTATTTGTTTGTCTGTCGCTTTGTTTTGAGAATCGCAGGGGTGTTGAAGTACCAGGAAGTCCAGGAAGTGGCATTGTATTAGCCAGTATTATAGGGTCCACAATTTCACTTTAAATGTAACTTTATGACTTTATACATTGGAGATAACTTTGAGTGCTATTAATTTCTCCAGACAGCGTATTATCTAGTGTGATTTACCTGAGGGTGGCACTAGAAGTGGTGCAGTCCCTCAAATGTTGAAACACACTCAGCAAATGCACTTTATTGTTTGGGATCAAAGTCATAGACTCATATGGGGCTAAAATAGTTAGGCTTCAGGCAAACATTTATCACAGTGCCAACATTTAATAACTCCAGGATCACTTGAAGTCTTATGCAGAATAGTATAGTTTTTACAAAATGTATACAAATCTTTTGAAAATAGCAGATCGACAAGCTCACATTGCAACGCATTGTGAGTAGTGGACTAGATGTAAAAGTACAGAAAATTGAAAATACTCCAGAAAAGTCCAGCACTTGAGTAAATGCACTCAGTCACTTTCCACTACCGGTGAAATGTAACCAAATCCACTTGGTTGCATTTGTACAGTCGTACAGAGTTAAATTGGATGCCATTGTTGGCATTGTGGGGGCAGTGTGGAGTCCCCCCGGTGCGCGGCGGTTAGCTAGATAGATGGCTGCTCATTTCCCAGAGCCGGTCCGGATAACTGGAGCCCTATTGTTGAGCGTTGCTGGGCCGTACCGCTGGGACATGGATCAATTCCGCCGCATCGCAGGCGGGCAGGATAATGAGGCTTTTCCATTGATTGGAACCTAATTGAGAGGCAGAGATAGGCCGAGCACATGGAGGGTGGGGGGTTGGGGGGGGGGGGGGGGGGGGGGGAATGGATGGATGGATGAAGGGAGGGAGGGAGGGAGGGAGGGAGGATACTGTCGAAGAGACTCGCCCCCTCACTCCTCCTCCTCCGTCACAGAGGGCCTCTCTCGTTCTTTCGCCACTTTTCACTCCTCTTCTGTCTCTCTCCGCTGGTCTCCTTCTTGCTATCCTTCAACCCCCCCTCCCCCTCCCCCTTTATCTCTGTCTCTCTCATATCGATGTGATATGGACACAATAGAATTAGTCCGTCCATTGTTTCCCTGCACGTCTGTGTGTGTGACTTTGTGTGACTGTGTGTGAGTGTGAGTGTGAGTGTGAGTGTGTGTGTGTGTGTGTGTGTGTGTGTGTGTGTGTGTGAGAGAGAGAGACAGAGAGAGAGAGAGTGCTGATGATGCAGCTGAATGATAACTGAAGCTATCGCAGCTGTCCAATTACAACTTTGTTCGGCTCAATGTTCTGTCAAAAAGAAAGACTGCACGGAGAGATGCAGGGCCCTTCCTCCAAAACATACACACACACACACACACACACACACACACGCACACGCACACGCACACGCACACGCACACACACACACACACACACACACACACACACACACACACTCACCCTTTCCTTCTCTCTTCCACCATCTCTCTCTCTCTCTCCTTCTCGCATCTGTACCACTTCACATTCTACAGTAATATGAAAACATATTGTGTAGTACAGTAGTAGAGTAAATGGATGTTATTTTTATTTGCCAACAATAAGAGACAAGCCAGTTGTTTGGTTTTCTGTAAATCAGCTGTCTGTGAGTTACTTATGCACGCACTCTCATTTTCTTTCACACATGCATCAGAGTGCCATATAAATGACATATTTTTCATTCTCGTTCTGTGTGTGCATGCACGTTTTCAGCCATGAGCACCCAGAGCGGGTCCGGTGTGACAACATTGCCTTTTAAGAGGTCACTTCCTTTTCGAATATATAGGCCTGCCATATTGGAAACAGGGTGCGCCTCTTCCATACTTCCTTCACAGGTCTTACCAATTATACTAATTAAGGCTCTGTTCCATTCTGATCAAACAGAGTCTACACGCTGCATTCAATGGAACAGAGGCTTAGTTAAGTAGTATTATTGGTAAGACCTGTGAAGTAATGAAGGAAGAGGGCCAATTTCTTTCAGTAGGGCTGTTGGGCGTATAGAGCCTATTACTGTAGGTAGAAGAGTGCAAAGAGAAGAGAGTGGGGTGGTTGGAGGAGGAAGGGAGGAGTGAGGGAAGAGAGTGGAAGAGATGTGGAAGTACAGTGGAGAGGGTGTCCGTTCATAATTCCCACATCCCATTATTCTGACCATTTAGTTAGTGTAAGAGAGAAAGAGAGAGAATAATACAGAGAAAGAATGGAAGGAACAGAGATAGAGAGAGACACAAAGATACAGAGTGAGAGATAATGAGAGAGAGAGAGAGTGAGTGTGAAACTGTAAACTGTGACAGCATACTTCAAACCAATTAAGATAAATTATTTTTTCTTCTAGCCAAAACCAAACAAGTTCTCTGCAGATGGAATTGTTTTATATCGTCGTTGTCGGGTGAAAACCTTGTATGTCCAAAACCGTTCGTTTCGCATTTTTCAATTTAAAAATGATTAAAACTAGTAAAAACAGCCGATCTGCAAGAACACAACGCCTCGCACCGCGAGGCGTTGTGTGCTTGAAGATCTGCTGTTTTCACTACTTTTGTGCGACGGCCTTGTATGATGAAGCAGGGCTTTATTTGCAGAAGAATATACACATTTGAAACGAGGTTTCCACCCGACAAATATCCTCTGCTTTGAGACCCTGCCCTCCCTATCGAGTGCTGTAACGATAGAAGTACTACTGGGCAGTTTTATTTTGCCACCTGGATCTGATCACGGAACTGAAACAATATAAATCACTAGCACTACTTTGGATTTCTGACCAATCACACACAATCTTCTCTTTGGTGTCTTTTTGAGGTGATGTTCGGCGAGTTACAGAATAGTCGAGGTGCAAGAATGGCAGGAAAGAACTTTGGCATGGCAATGCCCTTGTTCCTTTTCTTCGCAATGACGTCATTTGTTCTTACCAATTTGTTTTGGTGAGAAATACTGTAGGCTTCAACCTTAACCATGAAGCGCTGTACACTTATACTCCTCATATGATGAATGGCAAAAATATATTTCTTTACAACCTACAGTAAGTACTGCACTAACCTGCCCTTCATTTCCTGCTAACAATGCTGCTCTCACTATGATACAGACAGTATATACAGTAGTGTGTGTGTGTGTGTGTGTGTGTGTGTGTGTGTGTGCGCGCGTGTGTGTGTGTGTGTGTGTGTGTGTGTGTGTGTGTGTGTGTGTGTGTGTGTGTGTGTGTGTGTGTGTGTGTGTGTGTGTGTGTGTGTGTGTGTGTGTGTGTGTGTGTGTGTGTGTGTGTGTGTGTGTGTGTGTGTGTGTTTCAGACACCCTTCAGTAATGGCTCCATTAGGCAGACACAAATCTGACCTCTTTCGCTCTCTCTCTATCTCTGTCTCTGTCTCTCTCTGTCTCTCTTTGTCTCTGTCTCTCTGTCTGTCATTGTGTGTCTTTATCAGTCTTTCTCTGTTCATATCTCAGTCTGTCTGTCTCTTATGATAGAGACATACAGAGAGAGACATACAGAGAGAGAGAGAGAGAGAGAAGGGAGATGTAGTGTTGACTCTATTGGCTCATCAATCGTGTAATTTTCTCAGGCTGACGTGTGTGTGTGTGTGCGCGCGCGCTTGCGCGCATGTGTTTGTGGAGGCAGTCATTAACCCTGTTACCCTCTTCTCGTTATCTCTCCCACCTTCCACCTTTTCTATGAGTCATTGTGAGTTGGTGTGTGTGTGTGTGTGTGTGTGTGTGTGTGTGTGTGTGTGCGCGCGTGCGTGCGTGCGTGCGTGCGTGTTCATAAATGGCATTCATCTTGATGAATCAGCAGTTCATTTGTCAGTGTTGAAGCGCTCTGTTTGGAGTTGGAGCGGTGTTTGACACTGTGGTTTATTAGCCCAGGACTCTTAACAAGCTCTCTGGAGGGGAAGTGAAATGAGGTCATGGAATGAGAGAAGATATCCTACTGTATGTTACAATACAGACCTTGACTCTTGAATCTGTCAAATATTCTGAACCAGTATACGTACACTCTACAGTATGGGAAAAGCCATAGTTGGTAAAATGCTACTCAAAAAAACATGTTATTTTAGGTCGTGTTCACACCAGGGTCCTTTGGTCCGCTTAAAAAGGACCATGGTCCTCTTTCTCCTTTGGTCCGGCTGGTGTGAACTGTGAACGTGCATGCGGACCATGGTCCGGACCAAACAAAGGGACCATGGTCCTCTTGAAAATGCAGGACTCGGTCCCCTTCCAAACGAACCATGGTCCGGTCCTTTGCAGGTGTGAACGCAGCCAGACTTTATAGAGGACTACAGTGCATTCTGCATAGTGTGTTATTCATTGAAGAACAATATGGAAAATATAATAAACCACTACTCGTGAAGCTACGGTATATTGTAACTTCTACTACAAGACACTACAATCTTTACGTTTTGCAGTTGTTAAGCTGGATTAATATTTCTTCATGAGCTGCAGTAGCTAGGCTACACGTTAATTTGATCATAGACTCTTCTCCCTGTGAGCCGGCGCTGCGGTGTCTTGTAAGCTACATGGAAACTGGTGACCCATCGTGTGCGGTGACTCCAGGGGTTCGCTCTCCGAACACGGTGATCATTGTTTGTTTTGACACAAATACTGTCACAAATAAAAGTTTAACTCCATGGACTGCCAGAAAGAAAGTTTCAAGTGTAAGGTGTCAGCTAACGCGGCACAATTGCTGTCTTCTTTAACGCTTCTCAGTAAGTACTGTAGAACAAATGTTATGCCGAAATATCGACACGCTCCCTAAATGTAGTGGGAACCAGTCACAGCACTGTACCAGTTTGTCATGTTGCACGTTAGGCTAGAGTACACACTAGACCAGGCTTGTAAAGACATGACATAGAGAGAGAGGAGACGAGCGGTTGAGTAGATGCAGGTGTTCTCTTTTGCTACTTATCGTGTGACTGAGTATATTGGTCTTAAGTGGTTTACTGGGTGATTGAATCATTTTACACAAGCACGCACGTGTGCTCACACACACACACACACACGTGCGCAACACACACATGTGCACACACAGTCATAATTTCCCCCATCAGTGTGCACAGCTAGCTATGCAGTAAAAACCTCACACCATGAAATACATAAAACATGGCTCCTTCTGGGCAGGAACGATCGATGAATGAGAAAGAGGAGGAACAGGGAAGGAGGGGGGGGGGGGGGGGGGCATGGAGAAATATAGATGATACAGGGGAAACATGTATGTTGGGAGATGAAGAAAAAGTAGAGGGAGAGAGAGAGAGAGAGAGAGAGAGAGAGAGAGGAGAGAGAGAGAGAGAGAAGAATGAAGACAGCAGCGCAGAGTTTGGGGGGAAAAGTGTGAAAAGAAGAGGCAGATGATAGAGAGATGGAAAGACAGGAAGAATGGCAGAGGCGGAGAGGGGAGTGCATGTGAAACATGTCCTTTAAAGCATCGTCTTTCATAATTTACGGCTCACGTACACAGGTGCATGCACGCATGCACACACACACACACACACACACACACACACACACACACACACACACAACACACACACACACCACACACACACACACACACACGTTAAGTGGCTAGAAGCAAGAAGATAAAACACATTAAGAGTGCACGGCTCGTGCACATGTGTGTGTTTAATGCCGTGCCCAGGGGCTCTTGGTATCACCATGGGAGCTCAGCCTGTCTTCTGCGTTCTCGCTGTGACTTTTAACATTTCACTCCCTGCGGTGTGTGTGTGGTGTGTGTGTGTTGTTGTGTGTGTGTGTGTGTGTGTGTGTGTGTGTGTGTGTGTGTGTGTGTGTGTGTGTGTGTGTGGTGTGTGTGTGTGTGTGTGTTGTGTGTGTGTGTGTGTGTGTGTGTGTGTGTGTGTGTGTGTGTGTGTGTGTGTGTGGTGTGTTGTGTGTGAGTGCGTGCACGCGTGCAAGGCAAGCTTGTGTGTGCACAGACAAAAGGGTCTTTGTTAGAGCAGTGGTTCTCAACGTGTGGGTCTGGACCCCCGGGGGGGGGGGTCCCCAAATTATTTTGGGGCGTCCCCAGATGATTAACTTAATGTGCAACATTGTTTTCTCACTCAACAGTAACAAACCACATAAAGTTTATGTGTATACGAGTGTATCTGCACATTTCTAAAGTGACATTTTCTGGACTTTTTACTTCCTCTGAAATCAAATTAAACATTGACCAAATTGTATATTAGAGGCAAAAAAATTGAAATGTACCAATTACAGAGGGTTTAAGTGGTACCGGATATCTAGCTCGGCAAATAAAGGTGAAATGATCCCAGTGCAATGACGGAGGACGATACCACGATACATTAAATCTCTGTTTTTATCATTTTTTATCACGATAAACGATAATATTGCGTATCGTCCCATCCCTAGATGTGACGCAGTGTGAGCTTTGTCGAGCTGCGAAAGCTTTCCCCACAATTCGGGACTGTGGAGTTTAAGTGGTTAATTAGCGACAGGCCCACATCAGTGTGCAGTACTGTGTGTGCACACAGCTAATTAAATCCAGACTGGACGTGTTGTGCTCCAGTCGTAGCGCACAGCCATCTCATTAGGTACTGTAAAGTTACGTTTACGACATGAAATTACTACAGTACCTACTGTAAATATTCTGCTTGTTATGCTGTTTTGTGCCCTTTTGTGTTTGTGTCATGATGCCCATGTTTGATTAGCCTGGGGCACGGTCACACCAAACTAATATTTTAGTCAGGAACATTCACGCCTAAGTAGATTCAAACCATTTATTGCATAAAATACATTTTGTGCATGCTTTTTGAGCATGCTAAGCAAAATCAGGGAACGCTAAGCAATACCCCCCATAGGGATACAATAGCAGAACAATAGCAATACATTGACATGACATTTGAGCTTAACAACATTGACATGTAACTTAATCAGACAATCACAAGTATTTGAGCTTAGCCAGACTGATCGTGCAAAGGTGGAGGCTGGGGTGGAGGAGGAGGCAGCTAGCAGCGAAAGATTACGAATCTTCGGAAACCAAGCATAGGTAGAGAAAGCATTTATTAGTTTTCCCCAAGGGCCGAATTATGTCTCGGGTACCAAGCCGAGGGCCACAACATTGCAGGGGGCGACGGTGGCGTTCCCACTACTCCAGCGACAGTTTTCGTCGTTGTCGGGTGAAAATCTTGTATGTTCAAAACCGTTCGTTTTGAATGTATCACTTTAAAAATGATTTAAACTAGTGAAAACAGCCGATCTACAAGCACACAACGCCTCGCGGTGCGAGGCGTTGTGTGCTTGTAGATCTGCTGCTTTGTGCGACTGCCTTTTTATGATTTGCGAAAGAATGTACAAATTTGGAGATACGAGATTTCCACCCGACAACGACGACATACTAGTGTTGTTGCTGCTCTTATACCACCATTATTACTGGGGTTGGTGTGGGCCAGACAGTAGCCCCGCGGCCCGCGGGCCGCCTATTGGGGAACCCTGCAGTATAGCGGATTTCTGCTCCATTCCCATTTCTAGTCTATTCCCATTGAAATGCATTGGCAGAATCCACTCTCGTAGGCAGAATATTAGTTTGGTGTGACCATGTCCTTACAAGTAAATGTCTGGAATTCAAAATGTACTTGAGTAAAAGTACAAAAGTATTGGTATTAATATGTACTTAAAGTACAAAAAGTACTATGCAGAATGTGTCATTTCAAGTCAAGTTGTCAAATGCGACGCATTGTGAGCTTGTGGATCGGCTATTTTCAAATGGTCAAAATAGGGCTGAAGTGGTTAATGTATGTTTTGTGGTAATAATCAAAATCTATGTAACTAGTAACTAAAGTTTTCAAATAAATGTAGTGGAGTAAAAATACAATATTTGGATCCGGGATGTAGTGGAGTAGAAGTAAATTAGTAAATTGGAAATACTCAAATAAAGTACAAATACCTAAAAATTGTACAGTATAGAAGTACAAGTAAGACACCTCAGGGCGACAAGCGACCTGGTCGCGCCACAGTGATGTGGACATCAGGGCTGTGGACATCAGGGATCTCCATATATGGGCATAAAAGGGATTTGTTCCCTTGGCATCACAGGGATCTCTCTAACAGGGCATCATTAATATTGATGACATCAGGGAACTCCGTATTTGGGCATAATAGGGATTCTGTTAGTGTGACATCACAGTGAAGCCAGAGCGTGATGTCAGAGCGGCAAACCCATGATGTCAGAGCGGCAAACCCATAGACCGTAAAATGTGTGCACGTCTACACGCCTACGCGCCGTCGGTCGCAATGAATGTGTGTTGGTGTGTGTTTTTGTGTGTGTACCTTCAGAACAGAGAGAATGGAATGCAAATGAGGATCCTACTCATTTATTTATTAGCAGAAAACAGATGAGGAACACAGAATTGTGTGCTTACTCAGTCAGTACATTTGAAATGAAATGCCACTGATGAGCACTTGCTTTCCCTAAGCCCCACATCTTATTGTGTGTGTGTGTGTGTGTGTGCGTACGTACGTACGCGTGCACATGCTTGGATTTAGGCTGCTGTGCGGCTTCCTCTTGTGTGTGTGGGTGTTGATGATGTCTCACAGCTTGACGGCCCAGTTTGTTATCAAGAAGAGAGAGAAAGAGACAGACAGACAGAGAGAGAGAGAGAGAGAGAGAGAGAGAGCGAGAGAGAGAGAGAGATGGAACAATATGAATGAGGGAGAGTTAATCAGGGGAAGACGGAGAAATAAAAAATGGAGGACTATTAAAATAGATGACATGAATGGAAGACATTGCTGGGGTGGGTGGTGGTGATGGTGGGGGGGAGGGTGTTGTCATTGTGGGCTCGCCTATAAGGCGAGCACACTTTAGATATTGTCATTATTTCTATACTAGGCAGGCAGTCAGTGCAAGTATCAAAAAACTTCGGTTCCTTTCTACTCCTACATACTTAGTGAGAAAATGAAAATAAAAACATCAATGTGTTCAGTTTACAGTGGCGAAGTGTGCTATTATTTTCTATAGCAATCGGCCAAATGGTGGCGCTGTAGGAAGCCTTCGAAAGTGCGAACTTTGAACAGGTATAGCTCATGCTGTGTTTGAGGTCCAGCCATGAAACCTGTATACACGTATGCGTCTCCTCATGCCGAACAACTTTTACCCTCTAACTTTTGACCTCTGACCTTTAGGTCTCCCACAATTCGGAATTATATGAAAAACAGTAAAAATCTATCTCCTCCTGGGATTTTCGCGTCAAGTGCACAAAACTTTTTTCACATGAACTTTGGACCAATACCTATACAGTCTATGTGGTGAGAAGTTTGTACGTTAAACCATTAATTTTTAATAATTCAATTCATATTGCGGTTTTATGCAAATTAT
>NC_137813.1:31062959-31070459 GCF_963921795.1 Nannobrachium achirus | reverse complement strand
ATAAGCCGCACCAGCTAAATTGAGAACAAAAAAAACTAATGTTTACATATAAGCCGCACCAGACTATAAGCCGCAGGTGTCCTTCCTGCTTCCCGCTAGAGGGCCCCTGGTGGCCGTTAGCTGTAAAAATCTATATATAAATTCTTGTCAAAGACCATTGTAAAACTAACTAACTGGCCGTTAGCTGTAAAAAATCTTTATATAAGCCGCACCGTTGTATAAGCCGCAGGGTTCAAAACATGGGAAAAAAGCCGCAGCTTATAGTCCGGCAATTACGGTACATTTACTCAAGTACTGTATTACATTGAGGTTACTTTTCTGGAGTACTTTTACTTATACTCCACTACATCCTCTAGATCTTTAGTTAGGCTATACAGTAGTTACTTGTAGATTTAAATTATTATTACAAAACATACATTAACCACTTCAGCCCTATCCTATATTTCGGCCGTTTGAAAACAGCATATCTACAAGCTCACAATGCATTGCATCACAACTACATATTGTATACCTACATTTTGCATCAGCCACAAATGTCTTTCTGAAAACGGTTAATTATGTAGGCTACGACATAAACAAATAGTTTGCGGGCAATATTTACCGACCTTTTGTACCAAAACAGTGCATGTCTCACATTCACCCATCACACACCAGTTTCAGGCCCAGACGGTGGAGGCAGCCATGCACGGTACCCTCCTGCTCATCCAGAACAGTCAGGGGTTCATTGTCCTGTTCAAGCACACTTTGGAGTTTCGACACGATGTCAAGAGGAGCCAGAGATCGAAGCGTAATGGGGAGAAGGACTGAAAGGAGAGAATAAAGGAGAGTGTGTAAGGGAAGGTAACAGCAGCACACTGAGGCATGATGAGGCACAGACCAGCAGAAATGGATGAAGTGATATGGCAGGTTCATACAGACGGAGAGAATGATATCAAAGCAACTCTGGAGGCAATTGAGAATTGAGAATTACATCCGCCAACTGGTTCATTAATTAGCACTCTGGCAGTGGCGTCAGTTCAGCAAAAGCTAAGGTATGGCAACATGACTGGTGTGTTGCACGTGCGCGAAGGCGCGCGTGCAAGACACCAGTCATGTTGCCATAACTTAGCAACAGGCAAGATGACGATGATTACTATCAGTGGATAGTATTATTTTACCGCAGGCACAAGTAAACACTGATTGAAAAAATGTGCCGCTGCTGCTAATTAACAATAATACATTGCACCTGTGTTGACCTACTGAACCGGGGAATAAACCATTTGTCCAGATAGGGGGGATACAAGTGTTGTGGAGAATACAATACAAAAAATTGTGAAATGATAATTTTGTATTTGGATTGAAGTTAGTTTAAAGCTATACTGTGTAAGATGCCCAACTAGTGGTCATTAGCCCTATAGCAAACCGCGGTCGCGTCCGCGTCTTTCGGCCGTTTTTCGTACCTTCAGACCCCCGCGTCTGCCTCCACCTCGCTGAGATCTATCTTTAGAGGGGTCCCTTGTTCCTGTGCGTTCAGTAATTCCAGAGATACGGACTCCTTCACCCTGCCTGGTAGGCGAAATTACCAAGAGACGGGATGGTACAAACGGGTAACAACAAATATGGCAGCCATAGCGACCCCACTTCAAGATGCGCTGTGATTGGCCGGCAGTTGTATAACCCTCGCTGTGATTGGCCGGTAGTGTGATGACGCAATTTTGGCGCGAGATCCGGTCCCCGGCAAGGATCACAGTTTACATATATAGAGAAGGCTTTACAGGCTGAAATTCACGGCGCGGATCTTCTAAAACTTTTGTGATTTAATAGTTAGGAGAATTTTAAGATTTGTTTTATAAAAAAAGTTACATAGTACAACTTTAAAGTGAGACATTTGTGAATTTAGAAAGTAAAGTAAATAATAATAATAATAATTGACGCCTCTGCACACTGGAGAGGTGTATATAGTGAGAAGAGAGGGATGGCATATATAGGAGAAACCAAACACAGACATTGACAGTGCGATGTTCAAAATATACAGGAATAATCCTGCTTTGGTATTGTCCTGCATTTACAGTGATCAAGAACAAAGCAACGAAGAGATTCACTGAAGAAAGAATAAATACATGTTTTTAGTCTTTTTACATGCACAGATTATCAACTGCGATAAAACATTTACACCCTCCGAACATTTACACCCTTAATGAGTTTCACTTTCACTTACTTACTCACGTACGTAGCAGATTACACGTAGAGTACCCATGTACCCATTCACAGCCACGCATCTACTCTCAAAGGACCACTGTGGAAATAAGCTCTCAGGCTTTTTTAGTTTGATGTGTATGCATTTTTGTCAATGAAACATCTGAGGCCATGGTTCTCAGCAGGAAAACGATGGATTGTGCAGTCCAAGTAGGGAATGAGGCTTTACTCCAGGTGAAGGAGTTTAAGTATCTCGGGGTCTTGTTCACGAATGAGAGAAAGGGAAAAACGGAGGAGATCAGCCGGAGAATCGGAGCAGCAGGAGCGGTTTTGCAGTTGCTAAATCACACTGTTGTGAAGAAAAAAGAGTTGAGCCGGAAGGCAAAGCTCTCTGTCTACCGAGCAATCTTCATTCCTACTCTCACCTATGGTCATGAAGTGTGGGTCATGACCGAAAGTATAAGGTCGCGGGTGCAAGCGGCCGAAATGGGTTTCCTCAGACCTCAGACGGATGGCTGGTATCTCCCTTAGAGATAGGGTGAGAAGTTCAGTCACCAGAGAGAGACTTGGAGTAAAACCGCTGCTCCTACACTTGGGAAGGAGTCAGCTTAGGTGGTTCGGGCATCTAGTACGGATGCCCCCCGAGCGCCTTCCTAGGAAGGTCCTCGATGCACGTCCCACTGTGAGGATACCCCGTGGCAGACCAAAGACCAGGTGGAAGGATTACATCTCCAAACTGGCTTGGGAACGCCTCGGTATACTCCCAGAGGGAGAGGAGGAAGTTGCCCGGGATAAGGAAATCTGGAAGTCTCAGTTGGAACTGTTATCCCCGCGACCCGATTCCGGATAAGCAGTTGAAGATGGATGGATGGAAAACATCAATCAATCAATCAATCAATCATTCCGTCAGACAAGTCAGACAGACAGACAGACAGACAGACAGACAGACAGACAGACAGACAGACAGACAGACAGACAGACAGACAGACAGACAGACAGACAGACAGACAGACAGACAGACAGACAGACAGACAGACAGACAGACAATCACAATCATGTGTTCATACTGTTTTCATTTATTCCTAAAAGAATTCTTATTACATTTTGACAATTGTTTTTAATCGAGCGAGATGTAAGTTTACTGTTCCTCGTTGCATTCATGCATCTAAAAACAATATGACTCAGCCTTTTTATTTTAACTTTTACATTATTGTTGCCTCACAACTAGAAGGTCTCGGGTTTGAATCCCGCTGGGGACGTTGTGTTCTCTCCTCCGTGTCAGTACCCATACCCAATAGGTTGGCTTGGCGAAAGGGCCTTTCTATGTGGAGTTTGCATGTTCTCCCCGTGTCCCCTAGGGTAGTTACCCTCACAAAAAACATGCACTGAAGTATTGATACTTTTACTTGAGTACGAAATGTGATTACTTTTTCCACCACTGGTCCAGAGATGGATCTACTAAAGCCTCGATCAGAGTCGGCTCCGCGGTGGAAGGCTATCCACCGCGGTGTAGTCTTTTTGAGTCGTGAAACTACAACGTTACGTCATTCCTCGCGGTGAAGAGCTTTCCACCGCGAGTCCCGGCACATCTCTCTGTTTTTACTATCAGACAGATGGGCTCTTCACCCCGTTCACTGATTGGTCAATCTAGAGACTAGTCAGTCACGGTGAATAGACTCCACCGTGGCATACTATGATGGCCTTCACCTATTTTCTGACTTGAGGTGGAAAGCTTTCCACCTCAAATTTGCGGTGGATAGCTCTTCACCGCAGACTCTGATCGAGGCTTTACTGTACTGTGGACATGGGTATAGTCAGTCCTTTATGGGCCGCCATGGGTTTTACAGCCAGTCTGCACTTGCGTTCATCTTTTTCCTCAACTCTCGCTTTCAGCCTCAGTTAGTTTAGTGACATTGACTTGTTAAGTATTGTTGCCAGTGCAGTGTAGGAAATGATTAATCTCAAAGCCGCCTTTCATATTCAAACCATGTTGACGTCGAAAATAATTGTATGAGTTCAAGATGTAATATTTAATCTCTCTCTCTCTCTCTCTCTCTCTCTCTCTCTCTCTCTCTCTCTCTCTCTCTCTTGTTGGCTCTGTGTCTCTCGATCATTCCTCCTGCGTACTGGAGGCACAGCGTTTCCTCTCATCTTGGGTAACATGTCCCTCACTACGGAATGAGAAACGTGAGAAGAGCTGCAAGACAGAGACAGAAACAGACAGCGGCTGGAGGGAGAGCCATATAGACACAGAGAGGAGAGAGAGAGAGAGAGGCACAGGGTTTAATGTGCACACACAGGGATAGGGTCTCTAAAGAGAGAGAGAGAGAGAGAGAGAGATGGGGGGGCAGAAGGAGAGATGTTATTGTTATAGTGATCTGGTGTGAATCTCAACGGAGGACTTAGCCCTGTTTAAATAACTGCAACCAAGAGACCTCTGGCTCTGCTGTGCGTGTGCGTGTGCATACACATTTGAAACTTGGAGATACGAGGTTTCTGCCTGACAGCGATGATATACTATATCTGTTTATCTCTACTTTCTACATTACATGTGCCTTCACGCATCTGCATGAGGATTTCCTGTGTGTGTGTGTGTGTGTGTGTGTGTGTGCGTGCGTGTGTGCGTGCATGCGTGCGTGCGTGCATGCGTTATATAACCTGATGTTTCAAATCACTTGCTGAAATCCACAACGGACCGGATGTATAGATTTATAATTAGCATACATGTTTGATATTGAGTTGAATAGCCCATACATGATATGATTGAGCTCTACACGTCGCTCAGTTGATAATGACGCGTGGACTAGCCGCCTGCCAGCTGATGTAGACGCGCACACATCATCCCGCTAATGGATACAGAGGGATATTAGTTCATTTGATCTAATTAAGATCAAATTATTGGGTGATTCCGTTAAGTCTCGGCTTAATTATTACTTTCTGAACCATCTGTCTGGGCGAAACCGCGCGTCTCCATTTGGCAACGGAACATAGAAACCGTTTGGTGAGTGTGTGTGGAGGAGGAGGACACCCTCTGACAAAATTCCCTTTGATTTGTTCCAACGCGGGTCAAACCAGCTCTGTTGACTCTGAGCCCCCGCACCCCCCCGTCCCTCTTCTCCTTCTAATCTCCCTCCCTCCCTCCCCCACCCTCTCTGCTCTCTCCATCCATCACGTTTACAACCCCTGATGCACCCGCCCTCGCCACTATCAATTAAAGATAACATCAGCTTCGCGGGCTCTCGCCCTCTCACTCCTACCCACCAACACACGCACGCGCACATGCACACACACACACCAGGGACGTGCAGAGCACTGGTGGAAAAAAGTACTCAAATGTTTTACTTAAGTAAAAGTATCAATACTGTAATGTTGTAATAGGCTACTCTGTTACAAGTAGAAGTACGGAATTCAAAATGCACTTGAGTAAAAGCATGAAATTATTGGCAAGTGCTTAAAGTGTCAAAAGTAAAAGTACAAAATAGTGTCTATGTTTATAATAATTATAATTTATGCCTGCAAGTAACTAGTGACTAAAGTTTTCAAATAAATGTAGTGGAGTAAAAGTAAAAGTATTGGAAATTGGAAGTACAAATACCTCAAAATTGTACTTAAGTAATTTTACAGTAGTTACTTTACACCACTGGTGCAGAGAATGTTAGAGAGGCAGGGGCTGACATTTCCAAAAGCCTCTTCTTGGTGAAAATATTGAAAATAGCAGAGCTTGGAGGTCGGCTATTTTTGGTACTTATTCATGATCCGGAGAGAGGGCACATATTACAGACGGGTAAAAAAAAAGGGCAGGGACTCAAGCCCCCTTTAATGTCTTTGTGTGCACATGCCTGCCCCACACACACGCACACACACACCTACACACACACACACACACACACACACACACACACACACACACACACACACACACACACACACACACGCACACACACACCTACACACACACACACACACACACACACACACACACACACACACACACACACACACACACACACACAGACACACAGACACACGCACCCCGCTTTGCCTGCCTCTCTGTCTACCTGCCTCCCGGCCGGCATCAGTCTATCTGTGTGTTCGTTTTATGTATTCTTGCGGGCGTACATTTATTCTGCTCTCCTCTGTATCCAGCTGTTGTCTAAGTAGCCTATTGCTGTGATGATGTCCTATGCTGTGATGAAACACCAGCCTCCCTTTGATTAGCTCCTTGTACTGCAAAAAAAGAATCAAAGGGGAGGTTCTGCAGTGCTGCGGTAAGCCGTAGTGTTCGGTGCTGAGCAGGGCTGTCGCACCAAATTCTGGGCCCTGGGTACAAGGATTCAATGCGTTATTTGGTGTTTTAAGTATTGAAAAACAGCAGATTTACAAGGTCACAGCGAGCTTGTAGATCTGCTATTTTTGAAAAAGCATGAAGATTTGTGCAAGTCTTTGAAGGTTTAATGAAAAACCTACAGTATGTTTTTATGTCACCGGTGCTCAAACCTTTTCACGTGAAGGACCTCCAAAATGATATGTATTTGACCACGGACCCCCATCTCAAAATATTTAGTTCCAGGGTCCCCCCAGAAGCAACATTTGAGTTCGCTTAAAAAAAACTTTTTTTTAAGCGACTTTTCAAAAATAGCAGATCTAGCTCGCAGCGCGGCACTCGGTGCCGCGCTGTGAGCTTGTAGATCTGCTATTTTTCAATAGCTAAAGTATAAAATAATTCCAGGCCCCTCCACCTGGGGCCCTATTAACTCAGTCCCACTCCCCCCCCCCCCCCCCCCTTGTGACGCCCCTGGTGTCATGCACTTAATATCGTAGCGTGTGCAGCGGTGCAGCGGTGCCAGTAGCTGGTGTACTTGGCTCACGTCATAGGCTGAGCTGCACTCGGCCAGGCTGAGATAGATAGTGCACTACAGTATAGCTGCAGCCAAATGAGAGAACCTAAACTCCTGCCTTTATTTATTCAGCTTTTTATGTTGAGCAGGATAAGTTGGCCTCATCCATTTTGTCTGAGCTCATGTGCCAAGTATAAGAAGGGGTGGGATGATGCCTCTTTTGGATTTGGATGGGGAATGCAACCGCAAAATCATTTGTGGTTTCATTCAGATTAAGTGGCACTGGGAGGACTAGATGCAGATAACGTCACTGTCGGGCAGAAAACCTCGTATCTCCACGTTTCAAATGTGTACGTTTTTTTCGCGAAGTAAAGCCCCGCTTCATCATTCAAGGCTGTCGCACAAAAGTAGTGAAAATAGCTGATCTACAAGCACACAACGCCTCGCGGTGCGAGGCGTTGTGTGCTTGTAGATCGGCTGTTTTCAC
>NC_137813.1:31047959-31057959 GCF_963921795.1 Nannobrachium achirus | reverse complement strand
AGAGAGAGAGAGAGAGAGGGCTGATGGCCCAGGGAGTTAACGACACCATCTGCTCGCCTCACACACATCATTACTACTACAGCTGGATACACACCTCCATGACTCACCCCCCCCCCCCCCCCCCCCCCCCCCCAAGCAGAGGCGTCAATTTGGTATGGCAAGGTATGGCAGCTACAGGGGAAACAAATAAAATGTACTTCTTAAAATAAATTCATCATGCCTGTTGCTAAGGTATGGCAAGCATGACTGGTGTCTTGCACGCGCGCCTTCGCGCACGTGCAAGACACCAGTCATGTTTGCCATACCTTAACTTTTGCGGAACTGACACCACTGCCCATCTGCCCCTCTCTCTCTCTCACTCTGCCTCTCTGTATGGCCTTCCTCTGTCTGTCTGTCTGTCTGTCTGTCTGTCTGTCTGTCTGTCTGTCTGTCTGTCTGTCTGTCTGTCTGTCTGTCTGTCTGTCTGTCTGTCTTCATGTCCATCTCAATCTCTCTCTCTCTCTCGTTCTCCATCAACATCCTTTCAGTCCTAATCTCTCTCTCTCTCTCTCTCTCTCTCTCTCTCTCTCTCTCTCTCTCTCTCTCTCTCTCTCTCTCTCTCTCTTCTATATGCCAGTCTCATGGCTTTCCTTTGTTGTCGGTCTATTTATTTCTCTCCATGTTCCTCGCCGCTTTCTCTTTTTTTCTCCCCATGTTCTCCCCCCCTCCCCCTCCTCCTCTCTCTGCCCCAGTTTCTATCCCTCTCTCTCTCCCATCTGTGCACCTGTTTCTCTCTCCCTCCGTCTACCTCTCATCATGTCCCTCTCCCACCACACGCCAAGCTCTTCAGATGCTCTCGTTTCTCATGGCTGCATACCCCCCCTCTCTCTTTCCCTCTCTCTCTCTCTCTCTCCCCCCCGTTTCCATCTCTCACTCTCACTCCTCTGTCGTCACCCCCCCCCCCCCCCCCCCCCCAGCCCCCTAGCGCTTGGCAGACAGCGTTTGGCTTTTTGCTGACTTTACCGTTTTTGCCATTTCTCCAGTACTGAATAATTCACCACAGACACTGTTATCTGGAACACACACACACACACACACACACACACACACACACACACACACACACACACACACACACACATGGACCAGTAAGCGCACACGCGACACGCATGCGTGCACACAGCTTTCCATTTCATTACAACCAACGGTACAATACGTGCGTTTCATTACGTTGTCGACCACATGGCAGTTTACCACTCTCTGAGGACATCCATCCATCTCTCTCTCTCTCTCTCTCTCTCTCTCTCTCTCTCTCTCTCTCTCCTATGCACCGTTGCACCCATGCACTGTTGCACCCCTCATGTTTCATCAATGTAACTTCATTACCCATCATAATAGTCAGTGGTGGGAAAAAGTACTAACAATATGTCTTTACTCAAGTAAAAGTATCAATACTGCAATAGTGATACCCTGTTACAAGTGAAAGTTAGCTATTCAAGGTGTACTTGAGTAAAAGTACAAAAGTATTGACATAAAAAAGGTTTTCAAATGTCTAAAATGTATAGACAGTTGTAGTGGAGTAGAAATAAAAGTATTGAAATTGGGAATACCCTGTTACAAGTGAAATTTCTGTATTCAAGGTGTACTTGATTAAAAGTGCAAATGTTTTCAAATGTCTAAAATGTATAGACAGTAGTAGTGGAGTAGAAGTAAAAATATTGAAATTGCGGACACGCTAGTAAAGTAAAAAAAAAAACTAAACATTTTACTCAGTACTTGAGTAAATCAATGTAGTTATTTACACCACTGTCTCTCTCACTCCCCTCTATACCGCACCTTTTTCATCATTGTAACTTCATTACCCACCATTATAGTCCCCAGTTCCCAGTTTCCAGGTCCCTAGTAGAGATGGGATGATATGAAATATCATATAAGAAATCATGTTATGAAATTGTGACCAAAGAAATTGCGATTTACAATATTGCCGCGATAATCAAAATATCTGCAACATCCATTATCCTGGGGCGGAACATAATTATGCCCAAAAATAGCAGATCTACAAGCTCACAGCGTGTCGCATTGCGAGCTTGTAGATCTGCAATTTTTTGGCAAAGAGATTTGGTACAGAATGAAAAAAAGACTGTATCAAGTACGTTATTTCCAGGTCTGTTTTACCAATTATACAGGATTTAAATGGTTCCTGATATGCAGCTCAGCAAATAAAAGGTGACTTGATCACAGTGCATGACGGAGGATAATTTCACAATACATTTTAATCTCCACGATACGATTATTGTGAGTGTTTTTTATCACAATACACGATAATAAGGATTATCGTCCCATCCCTATAGTCCCTATAGTTTCGTGTGCCATTCTGTTGGCATGTGTGTGTGTGTGTGTGTGTGTGTGTGTGTGTGTGTGTGTGTGTGTGTGTGTGTGTGTGTGTGTGTGTGTGTGTGTGTGTGTGTGTGTGTGTGTGTGTGTGTGTGTGTGTGTGTGTGTGTGTGTGTGTGTGTGTGTAGGGCGCGTGGAGGAAGATGTGGGTCTGTGGTTAGTGATGATGTGTGCATGTGTTCGCCTGCTGATGTGTAGGGCAAGTACAAGTGGGTTTTCATGTCCCATGTTCATCTACTGTGTGTGCGTGTGCGCGTGGGTGCGCGTGTGTGTGTGCGTGCGCGTGTGTGTGTGTGTGTGTGTTTGTGTGTGTGTGTGTGTATGGTGGTGGGGTAAGGGTCTCTGGAGTGAAGCACGTCACAGCAGAGATGTCATGCATTAAGTCCATGTGACTCTGGTATTTCACATGGCTGGTTGTGTGTCTCTGTCAGTCTTACCGTATATTAATGAAAAATTAATTTCGTATCTTTATTCACTGTTCAGCAATTGGTGGATAGCTTTTCCCTGTGGCAGAAGTATGTAAATGAATAATGGGTGGATACGATCTTTTTTTGTCATCATCTACCCCTCTACTCGATGATCTATGCCTGTCTTTTGTAATTCACTCTCCCCTCCCCTCCCTTCCTCTCCTCTGTAGTCTGAATGTGTTCCAAATGAAATGGCCAAGGCAGCAGCATAACATATCTATCATGGCTCAGCAGCATAACAGGAGTAAATAGGAGCTTCTTATTAAATCACATTAGCTTCATCGATTTCACTTTTTTTTCTCCCCCCTCTTCACTTTCTTTTGGCTCAGTTGCCTTTCTGACTCTTTCCCCAAATGAGATTTCCACTCCTGGTGGGCCAATGCGTCAGTTAATGTATTACTGTACATGAACAATAATGTTACTTTACCATTCAGTCAATGTATTACTGTATGAGAACAATAATGCTACTTTACCATACAGTGTACCATACAGCTAATGTATTACTGTACATGAACAATAATGCTACTTTATCATACTGTATTGGAACAAAATGGTGCTTGCACATCAAATCCAAACTTTCCAATGATGCATTTTATTTTATTCTCTACTCGAAGTTACGAGTTGAGAGTTTGTCATGACTCTGTTTGGATCCTTTCGGATGAAAACCCGTTGCAACTGTATTGCACAACAAGTACACGCGCACTCGCACACACACACACACACACACACACGCGGTGCGCGCGGTTGGCTGGATTATAGATGATGTCATGTTGATTTATGCATGCACAGTGCATGTGCTGAGCAGGGTGCTTTCTACCTGTCAACACCTGTCACGTGTCAACAAAACTGCATGAATATTTCTGTGTGTGTGTGTGTGTGTGTGTGTGTGTGTGTGTGCTGTGTGTGTGTGTGTGTGTGTGTGTGTGTGTGTGTGTGTGTGTGTGTGTGTGTGCGTGTGCGTGCGTGCGTGCGTGCGTGCGTGCGTGCGTGCGTGCGTGTGTGTCAGAGAGGGAGAGAGAGAGAGAGAGAGAGAGAGAGAGAGATAGTTTGTCATAATACTCAGTAGGATCCCCAATGTTAACTCATTAACTCAGTACTGTATGTGTGTGCGACGTGCGTGTGCATGTGCACGTGCGTGTGATGGTGTGTGTGTGTGTGTGTGCGGTCCCTGTGGTGTTCCCAGTGCAGCAGCTCAGCCGGAACAAAGTGTTTTAATGGATCAGTGAATGACAGATGTACAAATGACCCCCTATTGACAGGCCCATCACTGAGCAAGCTGCCCATGCCGTCCCCATGATGTGGAAATCAATAAGTACAGTAAAGTAATCGATACAGTGTGCTGTATTGACGCGGCGGGGCCCCTCGGTCCCTGGCTGACCCTCTGAACCAATAGTAGAGAGAGTTTCACCATGATGTCATCACCATGATGAGGTAGTTTGAGACTCGCCCGGGCGGGCGAAACACTGCATGGGCACCACAAATCTGTTCATGGCACGGCTCCTTTGAGACGAGCCGTCTAGAAGAGGCTGTGTGTGCGTGTGTGTGTGTGTGCGTGTGTGTGTGTGTGCGTGCGTGTGTGTGTGCGCGTGTGTGTGATCTTGGAAACTGCTGGACTGATAAGCTCAACATGTCTTGTGCACACTGCCAGTAGGCCAAGGAAATAACTTAAGTACTTAAGGACTATTTTTAACTTTTTAGAATTCACCATTTTATACTAGAAGTCAGTGGATGTTTGTTTGGAGTGAAATTTCACCCAAAACATGGCTTTCTTTTTTTTACTTTACTTTAGTATTTCAAATTTCGATACTTTATACTTCTATTCCACATCTCAGAAACAAAAACATTGTACTTTTATTCTACTACAATTATTTGAAAACGTTATTTACTTGTTGCTGTAGATTTAGATTAATATTACAACATATGCATTAACCACTTCAGCCCTACACCTAATACTTTGGCTCTTTGAAAATAGCAAATCTACAAGCTTACCTCATACAGTATAGCTTTGCGATGCGTTGTGTTGTTAGCTTGTAGATCAGCTATTTTCAAGCTTTGTATCCACAAGTTTCCGCGGGAGTTTACTGGAGACTATCAGGACCAAACTTCCGGGTTTAACAGCAGACATACAAGCTCACGTCGCGTCGCAGATGCAACCCGTTGTGAGCTTGTAAATCGGCGGCGGAACCTCGGTGCAGACGTTTGCGCAATGCACTATGGGGCGTAGGAAACTCGTGGATACATTTTGAACTTGTGTAATAGGACATTCTGCATAATTAGTACTTTTACGTTTGGTACTTTAAATATGTTTTGTTGCGAATAATTTTGTCCATTTACTCTTTACATTTTTGAATAAAGAACTTTTACTTGTAAGTATTTGACATAATCGGTTATTGATACTTTTACTTATATACTTTTATAAGTAATGTTTTTGGGGGGGTGATCCCTTTAAGAGATTAGGTTCAAGCTACTTTGCTCCAGTTGGCTGTGTACGGCCTCTAGGGGCCGCTATTGCAGCTTTTACTCTTGTTTGAACATAAAAATAAAACGTCACCCTTTTTTTTTCACTTATAAGCTGCGCTAAACCTCCATAATTCCAAATCCCATGAGTTTATTTGAAGTGGTTTACACAGGCTGAGTAGCGGACCAGTGAATGACAAATATACAAATCGTTTTTTTTATGTGAATTGAGCACATTGAACGCACACTCAAATGGCTCTGCAAAAGCTCCCTGCCCCATTTCAAATAGGAAAAGCTGGCATTGGGAGATATTACCTTTTTTCCTCTTAGACTGCAGGGTGTTGCAATAAAAAAACTCACTCACTGTTGACAAACTGGTCCAGTCCTTAGCTGAACCTCTGCTGTTTGTTCCTCTGCTTACTCAAATACTCTACCATTTTGAGGTACTTGTACTTTACTTGAGGATTGCCATTTTTTCAATACTGTATCCACGAGTTTCCAACGCCCCATAGTGCATTGCGCACAAGCTGTACCGAGCTTCCGGCGCCGCAGCCGAGTGTGATTTACAAGCTCACAACCGGCTGCATCTGCGACGCGACGTGAGCTTGTATGTCTGCTGTTAAACCGGAAGTGTGGTCCAAACAGGTCCAAATAATCTCCAGTAAACTCCCGCGGAAACAGGTAGATAGATTTACCCAACTATGGCAAACATTATACTTTGTACTCCACTACAAGTATTTGACAGCTTTGGTTACAACAAGCCAGATGCATGTGTCTACACTATGCGTGTGTGGGGGTATAGATGGATATGCACATGTAATGTGATGATGTTCATGTGCAAATCAATGTGTGAATAGTAGGCTAGGCATGCATTCCTGTGGACATCATGTATGCATTAGCATGCATGCACGCTCACACACATCACTCACACACTATGTTGGTGCAAAAGTGTTTGAGTGATAGCCAGAGAGGGAGAGATAGAGGGGGAGAGGGCGTGATGATATTCATGTTTTATTTGTGTGAGTGTGTCCTTTGGTAGGCCTCATTGCTGTGTGTGTGCGTGCGTGCGTGTGTGCGTGCTCGTGCGGGTGCGTGCGTGCGTGAAACCTTGTATCTCCATAACGTCGTTTTTTAAATTATTATTTTAAAAACAATTTAAAATAGTGAAAATAGAAGATCTACGTGTGCTTGTAAATCTGCTATTTTTGTGCGACACTTTTGTACGATGAAGTAGGTCTTTAATTACGAAAAACATACACATTTGAAACTTGGAGATACAAGGTTTCTGCCTGACAGCGACGATATAAGAAAGCCCTACTTCAATCTACGAGTGTCACACAAAATGATGATGTTTCCACCCGACCGCAACGATCTGGGGAAAACGCACACATGCACAGCCCTTACTCAGAGGTGTTCAAAGTTAACCAAATGGACCTGCAAGGGTCCATAAAAGGGTCAACATTAAACCAGTTGATTGGGACATGGCATGGACAAAATGGATCGTTTGTGGTTGCGTGGGGGTAAGGCGGATATGTAAAACATGTAAGTCAACGCAATGTTAAGTGCCATGATGTGTGTGTGTGTGTGTGTGTGTGCGCGCGTGCACCCGCACGTGTTTGTGTGTGTGTGTGTGTGTGAGAGAGAGAGAGAGAAAGAGAGAGAGAGAGCAATTTAACACACGCACACGCGCACACACACGCACACACACACACACACACACACACACACACACACACACACACACACACACACACACACACACACACACACACACACACACACACACACACACACACACACACAGACACACACACACACACACCCTACAGTATGTGCATAAGGGCAGTGTAATGAAATGGATGGCTCCACCGTGGCCCAGTTCTGACTCCACATCTCCCCATGATGCTCTCCCCTCCCCCTCCTCCTTCCTGCCCTTCCTCCTCTCCTCCTCTTCCATCCCTCTTGTTTCATCCCCCTCTTCTAATCTACATCATCACTCCTCCATCTCCCTTCCTTCACGTCCCCGTCAATCAATCACCACCCTCGCCGGCCACGCCCCTTTCCTCTGGTCTCTCTCTCGCTCTCTCACCCAAGCGAGATACACGTGAAGTAACAATGAGGCCAGTTCAGCCACTTAAACCCTATATGGTTGAGCTGAGTCCTCAGGGCTTTATACTAGTAGCATATACCTTTTCTGTTTTCGACTCTACGTTAATTGTCTGAAAGTAGCCGATCGAGCTTGTACTGTAGTTCTACAGTAGCTATTCTCTGCAACTAAATTGGGATGCTGGGGTTCAGGCAGTTCAGCGTGCTTTGCATACAACATTAAGCAAAGGTATAACGCTTTTAAAAGGACTGGCAGTTCAGCGTGCTTTGCATACAACATTAAGCAAAGGTATAACGCTTTATAAAAGGACTATTAGAATACAATCAAAACAAAAGAAGTGAAAATAAAACGGAGACAAATTACATTGCAGGATAATATTTCTTCTCCCTCTCTCCACCTCCCTCCCCCACCCTGCAGCCCTTCTCTCTCCTCCTCACCTGATGTCACCTGAGCCACCATCTGCCTGCAGGCCTGGCCCCCTATGGGACGGTTTGGGACAGGATTGGATGGGTTTTAGGGTGGGGGGGCTGATGGTGATAGATAGGAGGTGGTGGAGGAGGATGTAGGCTTGTGTGTGTGTGTGTGTGTGTGTGTGTGTGTGTGTGTGTGTGTGTGTGTGTGTGTGTGTGTGTGTGTGTGTGTGTGTGTGTGTGTGTGTGTGTGTGTGTGTGTGTGTGTGTGTGTGTGTGTGTGTGTGTGTGTGTGTGTGTGTGTGTGTTTCCCCGAAGGCTTGTCCCCCCAATAGTTGCCTCCTCTCGGTCCATGCTCATTGACACATGTGGGGAGGAGGAGACAAAAGCATTCCGCTAAGGACTAGCACTAGCTCATTAAAACAGTGGTTCTCAACCTTTTCAGGCCGCAACCCCCAAAATAATAACTGGGGACCCTCCCCCCACCCTGACGAGCATTAAGTGTCGAGGCATTACATTTTGTATGACACGGTTCTAACGCGTTGTGAGCATGTTGATCGACTATTTTCACAATATCTGCCTCTAATATTTGACAATTTCGCCAATGTTTAATATGTCATTTTAGAGGTGTTAAAAAGGCCTTAAATTGTCACTTTAGAAACACTTTTACAAACTCTAGTATATACTGTACCATAGATATTTTCCACTCTACCCTCCTTTAGAGTCTCTCTCTCTCTTCTTTCTCTCTCTCTCTCTCTCTCTCTCTCTCTCTCTCTCTCTCTCTCTCTCTCTCTCTCTCTGTGTCCCTGTGGGAATAGACATGGATGTGGATGATAGTCATGGTCATGGTAGGTAGCCGTCTGCTGTTGATGAAACTCATATATACAGCTGACATACAGTAGACACCTGCAGCTCAGACAGACAACACACACACACACACACACACACACACGCGCGCGCGCACACACACACACACACACACACACACACACACACACACACACACACACACACACACACACACACACACACACACACGCACACGTACTGTACGTGTGTGTGTGTGTGTGTGTGTGTGCGCACGCCGGTTTTGAGTGTTTATTGGTAATAAAGTCTAAATTGAGGCAGAAGTGCTGCGGGTGTTATATGGAGAGTTCTGAAGAGACTGAGAACTCCACTAAGTAGGTCATCCGCAGACACACGCATGCACGCACGCACGCACGCACACACACACACACACACACACACACCACACACCACACACCACACACACACACACACACACACACACACACACACACACACACACACACACACACACACACACACACACACACACAGCAGCAGGAGGATGAAGTAGATTTTGATTATCTCAGCCTCTCCTTTGTATAGCCCTCTCGCAGTAAAGCTCCCTGTGTTCACCAGGGTGTACAAATGGACCCAATAAGGAGCACATAAGGATCCATTTTGGTCTACTTTTTACCCTCTCAGAGTCTAAGATTACAGGCAGCGCTCATTCCTTTCTTGTTATTTTCTCTTCAGTTGAAGAGCTCTGTATCAAGGCTTTTCTCTCCATCTGCTTTCATCCAGTGTTGATTAAACATATGACGTCTGGGTGCTTCTCAAAGTCTCTAAGTGGGGTCCGTGGACCCCCAGTCCAAGGGGTCCCTGACCCCAAAATCCCCCCCCCCCCCCCCCAACTACATTAGCTGTTTAACTAAATAGCCGATCTACAAGTTTACGATGCGTTGTGATACAACACAATGCGAGCTTGTGGCTATTCTCAAAACATCTTTTTGAAACATTTTAACAACACAAATCTTGTACACTTACGTGGGTCCCTGGCACAAAATATGTTCAGCTCAGCGATAGGCCATACAGGCCTTCACTTCAATAACATGGGGTCCTTGACATGAAAACTGCCCTTTCAAGTTCAAAACCTGTGATCCGAAAGCCGTCTGTTTGAACCTCCCCAAGCTGACGGGAAGTTGTGGAGAGCCAACGAGAATCCGCTTCCCCCTTATTACCACTATACAATACCGCTGAGGTGCCCTGAAGGCTGAAGCAACATGGACTTAACCCTGCGTAAACGATGGTATATGGTTATAGTAGACTCTGTTGTGGACTGGGCCAAATCCCTGTTGGGGGCGCTGTGGGCTACACAGAGCTGGAGGAGTGGGCGGTTG
>NC_137813.1:31036912-31047759 GCF_963921795.1 Nannobrachium achirus | reverse complement strand
GTTCTGACATCATTGTCACTTCATGTGACCTTCATCAGAAGGGATGTGATAGACGTCATAGGATTTTCACATAACGGATAACTGAGTAAGCATGTTTGGAGTCTCACAGCATATCTCCATGGATCTCCATATATGGGTACCAGGCAGGGTTCTCCATATATGGGTAACTGGTCCGATATACATCACTGGCCAGATGGTCAAGACATGGCACAACCCGCTTGTCGCCCTGAGGCGTCTTACTAGTATAAAGTCCCCTCTCTCTGTATCCACTGACATCACCACCACTATCACCAACTTAACTATTATATACAGAGATAATTCCTGCTGGCTTTCTGTTCTGAGCTGGCTGTATTTTATTCTATTTCCAGTGGACTGTACTGTATGTCATGGTTTTGTATTTGGGCTGCTTGTGCAAATTTAGACACACACACACACACACACACACACACACACACACACACACACACACACACACACACACACACACACACACACACACACACACACACACACACACACACACACACTGTGAGGAACCTCATGAATATAACATGCACCCATGGGCGACGGATGTGTAACAGGCTAACTCTTTGGACTCAGCAAAAGATGGCAGCCTCTAATTTGAGGTGTGGTAAAACATTCATGTACACACTGTACCCCAGCAGTACAGCTGTCAGGATCACAAGCTGGACACACTGGAGTGATTGCCAGTCTGTCCGCGTATTATAAGTGACTTTGGGCTCATAAATATTCATTGTTGAGAGTTGCTTTTTGGGGGGATTAGATTACAGCCCCCTCCAAAATTAAAATGTCATCATATCTACAGCCATGTGCAGCTGCTTACCCAGTCCTTTGCGTTCTACACCACTCACTGTGCTATATGTGCTGTAGACCAATGATTCCCATTAACCCATTAAAGGAGTAGTTCACCCCCCAAAATGACTTTTTCTATTGAGTACTCATGCCATGTGTAGACAATAATGTACCCCCATTGATTCCAGATGGTTTCAACAAGAGATTACACAAGAAGAATGGGCGGGCGCTTGCAACGAAACACACAACATAACCAATTCCAATTCCAATTCTTGGAGAGAATATCAGTGGAAAATCATAACTAGGTTTTTTAAAACCCTGTTATTGACTGCTAGAGCAGGCACCACGCCTACAAGCGAATGCTGGAGGCAATGTGGCGAACAGGTTGGCAATCACACGCACACATCTTTTGGACATGTTCCAAGCTACGGCAGTTTTGGAATACAGTATTTAATGACATCAATAGAGTGTTTGGTACTCAATTACCACAAGACTGCAAGACAGCCATATTAGGGATTGTGCCAACCGGCTTCGAAGGCAGGAAGAATATCTACCTCCTTCAAATTCTATTAACAGCATCCAAGAAAACATTACAATTAACTGGTTAGGTGCACTCCCACCGACCCATGATCAGAGACATGGAAAGAATTACCTATTTGGTGAGGCTACAAAATGAACAATATATTAAAAAGTGGACATGCACTTTTGCACGCATAGAGGTCTTGTTTTCTGAATTTCCTTGTGTTATCATTTTGAATTCATGGAAGCTGTTTCATGACAATAAAACAATAAGTAGCCACCGGCACCTTAATTTTAGCTTGAGACTCAACAGACAAATTCAGTGTCTCCCTGTGAAACAGACGTACCAAAATACATTAGAATCACTGTTTCAGAAACAGCTAAAGTAGCTGATCCACAAGCTCACAACACATCGCACAGAGTGACGCGTTGGGCTCCCACCCATTGTTTGGGAAACACTAAAACCACTTGAGCTCTTAAACAAGGATTAAACAAGGATTTAACACCAACCCTGTACTGTATCAACAGCCTTGCATCCATATATAGCCTATAAGCGAACTCCCGAGGCATCTACACAACATGCACTCTCACTGCATGTACAGGCGGCGTGATGTTCGCCTTTGTTGTCATGTAACAGGAAATATTATTCTTAATAGGAATATTAAATCCTCTTTATGGGATAGTCACACACAGGGATGTGGCATTTTAATGGAAACTAGGGGGGAGGGGGGTATCATAGCGGCAGAGCCGCCAGGTGCGTATGAGTGTGTATGTGCATATACAGTAATGTATACATGTGTGTAAGCTGTGCTCATGCAAGTGTGTGTGTGTGTGTGTGTGTGTGTGTGTGTGTGTGTGTGTGTGTGTGTGTGTGTGTGTGTGTGTGTGTGTGTGTGTGTGTGTGTGTGTTGCGTGAAGAGACGGTGGGTCAGTGGGGGAAGGGGGTGTCATGGGACTGTGTGTGGAGAGGGAATTGGGGCGTATAGAACTATGAAATGTTAATGATTCACATTAACATTGATATGAACGTTTGTGTGGTGTGTGTGTGTGTGTGTGTGTGTGTGTGTGTGTGTGTGTGTGTGTGTGTGTGTGTGTGTGTGTGTGTGTGTGTGTGTGTGTGTGTGTGTGTGTGTGTGTGTGTGTGTGTGTGTGTGAACTAATGTTATTTAATCAGGCGTATGAAGTGCTGTACCTCTGCTGGCCACAAGAGGCTCCCTACTGTTCATTTTGGATATACAGTACAACAGCAGTGTACAAACACATCTCATGCTCATTGACAAATTGACTCACTTTTATATGTTTGAAGACTATGATGAACATACAGTTTAGGGAGTAGCCTACAATATATACAGTAAATACAAAGATTATAGCTGGTTGGCTATACTGTATAGGTCGTAACAGAGAGAAGAAAGAGGCTCTAATAAAGATTGGGCAAGGTGCCGCTAATAATTTCTATGGAAGTCAGAGAGGGCATTTATCTTAAAAAAATAAAATATTGAATATTGGAGGTGATACAAATTTAGGCCTAGATGTCTTTAATAAAATAGAAAATCTTGCAATCTTGTGCAAAGTTTTCATCTCTCAGATAATTGGCTTGTGTTTTGCATATGAGCTCTGAGCCAAATGATCTCCATATTTAAAACTATCCTTATCCTCATATCGAAAGGCAGGACCTGATTAAATGTTCAGTTCAATCCACTTCAGCTCCCAGAGACTTCTAACCGTGACAGATACTGTATATGACTGACAACCATCCTTGTGCCAAGTATCTGAGTCTCAAATCCTCTGCCTCAAAGATAATCACCTGCTGACTTCCGGAGATGCTGCGCTTCTTTTGGAGTCAAATCATAGAAAACTCCCTCTTTCCATTCGATATTCCCTGGATCGTTTAAGTTAATCCACGTCTTTGAACACAGGCTCATGTTTCCGTGGAGTGTGAGATGTAGCAGAATAAGGCTGGATCTAAAGTGAATGTGTATTGATCTATAGTAGACCCTATATCTAAATGGCTCTTGTCTGAATTGATACCTCATGTACTGTAGCTCACTGCTGCGCAACAATGCAGATCTGTAAGCCCTAATGCAGATCTACAGGCTTGTAGATAACACAGCTTAAACCAGTTTTGACCCGTCTCAGTCTTTATAGTCTGAGGCTTTAGTTAACCAACATCATTCATGAATATGAATTTTGAATTTGATCATTGCTCATTCCTGGCTCTGGCCATAAGGTCTCAACGTGAATGACGTTTTACATGACGATTAATTGTCACTCAAATAAGTGCGATTAATGATTTAATCGTTTTTGTCGTTGACATTTACATTTCTGTTTGGCTTTTAGGCAGAAAATATGACACATAACCTAAATATACAAAGTAAAGACATTTGACAACTTTATACTTAAAAGTAAAACCCATTTAGGCCTAGTTAGGCCTAAGTCAGAAATTAGCCTACAAAAACAAATATGTTGCTACGTACTGTACATGTACTGTAAGCCCCTCCCATACTCTAAAATGTGTTCCCGGCCTGAATGGGTTAAAAAAGAACATTTATTGTGGAAATGGCCGATCTACAAGCTCACAATGTTGTGAGCTTGTAGATCTGCTATTTCCACTATTTTTGAAAATATATTAAACATTTTCAACATGGAAACGATTATGACAAAATAATTGCGATTAGGTCAAATAATTGCGATTAGACGATTATGTAATAAGTGTGACAGGCCTAATCAATGTGCAACACAAATGGATCCGGGGTACAGGTGGAGAGAGGAAACCAGGAGTAGTAGAGAAAGGTGGAGACTACGTACATTGTGTGGTGACCTACTGTAGTACCCTTTCCCCTGTCTACCCTGAGGGTACAAAGACAAGCTCCAAAACTGTGGGAAACAATCGGTATGGACAAGTGCTCGACTTGTCGATTTCTGTGCTGGGTTTTTCTGGAATCAGCTCAGAACCTTAACGTTGTTTTTTATCAGATTTTGCTTCCATGCTTTCTCCTTTGACTTTTTTTTATCTTTTATGTTGGTGGTGGTGGTGGTGTTTTTCCTGTGGAGTTTCTCATGCACCAGTAGGAGGAATGGATCACACTGAAGAGATTGACTGACAACGACTGACCGGCCAGATTAATCAATCAGTCGTTTAATCAGTCAGTTGTCCATCGATCAATCGATCAATCATTTAATCAATCAATCAATCAGTGAGTCAGTCCGTCCGTCCGTCCGTCCGTCCGTCCGTCCGTCCGTCCGTCCGTCCGTCCGTCCGTCCGTCCGTCAGTCAGTCAGTCAATTAATTCAGTCAGTTCATTCATTCAGTAATCATTTGAGTTCCACCATACAATTTGCACACTGAAAGGAATCATTTATAGCCTACACCAATTAATTTGCACATGAAACATTAAGATGCAGTTATACGGGAGTATGCTTTGTGTGGAGATTTTTATGTATTTGTGTGTGTGTGTGTGTGTGTGTGTGTGTGTGTGTGTGTGTGTGTGTGTGTGTGCGTGTGCGTGTGCGTGTGTGTGTGTGTGTTTGCGTGTGTCTGTATATCAGGGAACACCCCAGATTTTTACCCACGATGCAGTGCTGCTGCCAAAGTGTTTGGCATGGACATAATTGATGTCTGTGTACTGATGGGTTTGTGTGTGTGCGCGCGCATGTATGTTTACAGTACATTGCACGTCTTATGCTTAATTTAGCCTCTGTCGCATCGACAAGCTCTGTTTATTGTCATACCTCCAGACAAGGTCCCCCTATGGGATAACCAGCGCCATCTGGCGCTGCAACAGAGTAAAACTCATAAGCTCCCGTACGAGAAATGTCATTTGTCGGTAGGGCTGTCAATCACAAACGAGGGCACCGCCCCCGAGTGTATAAAAGCCCTGCGGGCTATCATAACTTCCTCTTCCGCACCTCTGCTTACCTGCAACTAGAGTGTCGCGAACTCAGCCATATAAGTATATTTTTCTGTAAAGTTTAGCCTAAGCGTTGACTAGGAAGTCGGCCACTGGCCTTTATAGATTATTCTCCTGTACGTTTCTACTTCTATTCTTCCTAACAGTTCGGTCTTTTTCTTCACTTTCGCTTTGAGTCTTTACTTCTTCTCTGTACGTTCTGCCACGTGTCTCCCTGCCTTAGCTTAGCTTCGCTTAGCTTCGGTTAGCTCACGATGGCAGCTCGTCGACCTACAGTTAGCAGCCTGCTAGCTAGGGTACCGAAGAAGTGCGGCCTTCCCAGCTGCAAAGGCCTCATCGCCAATGAAGATACTCATCCGTTCTGCATTGTCTGCATGGGGGTAGGACACGCCTTGGCCTCTCTGTCCCCTCCGGCCCCGGCCACGGGGGTGAACTGTGCTGAATGCCTCCAGTACGATGTTCCAGCCCTCGAGGCACGATGTGAGATCGCTGCCGCAGGCTACGGCCTTCACACCACGGTCTCCGCCGGAACCCTCCCAGACACCTCTCCTCGTGTGCCGGACAGCGCTGTACGCCACAGCGCTGCTTCTCGCCACGTGGTTAGGCCTCCAGCGGCCTCGCCCTCAGCTAGCTTCGGTAGCCCCGTTGCTAGCGGGTCTGCGGCCCCTGTTTCCACTGCTGTTTCTCCGACGGGCTCGACTGGTGCCGTGCCCAAGAAGAGAACATGCAAGACCGCCCACGTTGTTTCTCCGCCAGCTGCAACATGGACCGTCCCCCCCAAGGAATTCCACCCTCTAGTCGTCGGTGACATTCCTCTCTCCTTCTCCGTCCCCCAGCTACGGGCTATGCGGCCACCTAGCCCCGTCTCCTGGCATGCTAGCGACGGAGACGAACCGGAGCTAGAGGACTGCGACATGGAGGAGTTGGACACGGAGGGTGAGTACTCGGAGGAGGACGAGTCCTCTTTCCCCTCCGGACAGGGCGGAGGCGCGGCCAGGGTGGTTCCTCATGCCGAGGCTTCCATCTCCGCCGCGTCCTCCCAAGCCCCTTCTGCCTCTCTCCCCCCTTCCATGCCGGCTGGGGCGAGAGGGGCAGCGGCGCAAGACCCAGACTCCATCCCCATGGACGAGCTCTCGGTGCTGGAACGCGCCACCATCCGTTGTGGCCTGGAGCTGCCACTCGGAGACGCGCCACTCGGACCACGGGCTAGGATTCCCCTCCTTGGCCAGGATGTGGATTCCTCTCCCCCGCTTCGGATGGAAAAGCTCCCACTGGTCCCAGGCTTTGCAGAGGCCCTGCATTCAACCTGGACTACACACAAGGACCCCCCCAAGCTCCCCTTCCTGGTCGATTGCCGCGACGCAGAGAAGGCGGGAATCCCCTTGTGCCCTCCCATGGACAAGCTGATGGCCCAGTCCCTGGTAGGGAGCCTCAAGCCTAGTCATGAGCGGACCGGTCCTGGAGGCCGTCCTCCCCTCAATCTGGCCGTGGGTAAGAAGCCTCCTGGGTTTGCCATCCCCTTTGACGACAAGCAGTCTTCAAGGGTGAGGAACTCTTACAGATCGTCCGCGCTGGCAGCCAGGACGATGAACGCCACCCAGCTGCTGCTTTTCTCCACCAGGCGCCTCCTCAGCGAGATGCGGGAGGTGCCTGACGTGTTGGTGGAGGAAATGGACAAGTCGCTGCGCATGCTGATGGACCTGAATGTCCACGCAATCGAGTGGCTTGGACACGGCATGGATTATTGCATCCAGGCGGAACGTGCCAGGTGGCTGGACAAGGTAAAGTGTCCTGGCAGTTCCGGAGAGGAGACCGAGAAGGTCCTGCAAGACCTCCCCGGCCACCCTTCCTCCCTCATGGGCGGTGGACTGGAGCTTCTCCGCCAGGAGGTGGCGGATAAGAAGATCACTCTGGAGCTCCTGGGAGCCACGACGGACCCCCAGGTACCCAGAAAGGAAAAGAGACAGGGACGGAGCAAGGCCCCTGGTCAGGCTGACAGGGGGCGCTCTTCCTCCAAACAGGGGAAACAGAACAATCCCCCTAGGACCCCCTCTTCTTCCTCCGCGGGACCCCCTCACACTGCAGCGGGGGCTCAAGCCCGCTCTCAATCCCGCCACCCTCCCAGGCACGGGATACCGGCCAGCTCCCACAAAGCCCGTGGGAAGCCGCCGCGAAAGTGACACTGGACTCTGGCGGGGTCCCCCTGAAATTTCAGGGGACCCCCCCTTGCAAGCGCAGACGTTTGGACAATACGAACAATTTTTCTTATGCCAAGAAATTAATGTTTATTCCTCCTCTGTGCTCTCCTCCAGTGCCTGTAATAAAAAGTGTGTTGATAAAACAATGCCTGTTTATTTCAAACCCACCTGCTTTACTACAGACGACCCCATTTTGCATGAATTTAACCAGTGTAGAGAAGTCCAGGCTGGAATTTCTTTCCACTCAGAAAATATCGCTTCCTCCAGTCATGCAGACAGGTTACAAGCAGAATATTTCTCTTTGCAAAATGTTCCCAGACAAGCTAATTCCTATTCACAATGGTATGGTCTCACTAGTGTGCAATACCCCTCTGTCTCCACCGAGCGGCACTGTTATGCCGACTCTAGTTCAGGACAGGAGTTTGGTCTTAGCGTCAGGGAAGAAGCCAACACATTTCACCCAGGGTCGGCCTCGTCTTCCCGCAAGGAAGCATATAAAGGCCTTAGCACAGGTTATAAACGTAAATACAATTCCCCGAGCCGGGGATTATGTTACTTATGCGATGAACCCTGTCCCCCGGGCTCCACGTTGTGTGTCGCCTGTATTATTAACAAGCGAGGCTTCTTGGAGGTCACGTGTTCGTCTCCCACCGGATACGGAAATAAGCGTACCGGAAACGGAAACGCTCTTTCCGCCGGTGACTCCGCGCCTTCCGGCCCGGCGTCTAGCGGATACGGATACGTGCCCGGATACGGAACCTCTCCCTCCCGGCCCAGTAGTTCCGCTCAGGCGGTACAACCCCAAGGCTTCTCCGTTGCTCAGCAACACGTTAGCACAGTGTGCAGAGCAATGGAAACGTTGCAATCCGAATCACTGGGTGTTTCGGACGGTGACACGGGGTTACAGACTACAGTTCGCGAAAAAACCCTCCCTATCCAGCAAGGTTATTTATACTCGAGCCCGCGGCTTGAAGGCGGATGCCTTGAGGGAGGAGATAAGCTCACTATTGCGCAAGGGCGCTATAGTGGAGTTATCACGCGACCAGAGCCGTTTAGGCTTCTGGAGCCGTTATTTTCTGGTTCAGAAAAAAGGAGGGGGGCTGCGTCCGATTATGGACTTACGTGCTCTGAACAAGCACTTGAAAAAGTTCAAATTCAGGATGCTGACGTCAGAGTCACTGATGAAATCAGTGAGACAGGGGGATTTCCACTGTTCAGTGGATCTGAAGGACGCTTATCAGCACATCCTCATTTATCCCCCACACAGGAAGTTCCTGCGGTTCGCCTTCGAGGGGCGCCTGTACGAGTACACGGTCCTCCCTTTCGGTCTTTCTCTGAGCCCTCGGGTTTTTGTGAAAGTGACCGAGGCAGCCATTGCTCCACTGAGGCATCAGGGAGTCAGGCTGGCGAACTACATAGACGATTGGATGATTTCCGCCGCCTCCTGCTCAGAAGCGGCGCGTCATACCAATCTGGTGTTGTCACACCTGAAGGCCTTGGGTTTCAACGTCAATTTTGGCAAAAGCATGTTGTTACCCTCCCAGCAGATTTCCTTTATAGGAATATCTCTGGACTCGGCCACCATGTCCGCTCGCCTCTCCCCGGAGAGGGTGGACAGGTTTCTGACTTGTCTCGGCTCCTTCCGACTGAACCAGGTGGTCAGGTACAAGGAGTGCATGAAGTTGACTGGGCTGATGGCGTCAGCAGTGCAACTTCTGCGTCTGGGCAGGTTTCATATGAGACCTTTCCAGCGGTGGTCACTGGCGCTCAGGATTCCTTCCCTGCAAGGGTACAGGAAGGTGACAGTCAGCCAGGTCTGCATGGACGCTCTGGTCCCATGGAGGGACCAGGCGTTGTTGACAAGTGGGGTCTCCATGGGCGAAGTGGTGTCACGCAAGGTGATCACCACAGACGCCAGCCGCTCAGGGTGGGGCGCCACCCACGAGGGGCGCTCAGCCAGGGGTCTTTGGACCCAGGCCATGTTGGAGTACCACATCAACTATCTGGAGTTAATGGCGATCTACTTGGCGCTCAAGCATTTCGAACCATTTCTCCGGGGTTGCCATGTCCTGGTCAGGACGGACAACACGGCGGCCCTGTATTATCTCAACAAACAGGGCGGCCTCTCCTCGCGTACGCTGGATCAGCTGGCGCGCGAGATGACCCTCTGGTGCTTGCCTCGGTTGAGGTCCATCAGAGCCTCCCATGTCCCGGGCCTTCAGAACAGCGGCGCCGATCTGTTGTCCAGGGGGGAGCCTCGTTACGAGGATTGGTCTCTCCACCCTGCGGTAGTGAGGCAGATTTTCTCCAGGTTCGGTCGACCGCGAGTCGATCTCTTTGCCTCCCAGGAGAACGCGAAGTGTCCCCTTTACTTTTCAGTGAGGGGACCTTCTCCTCTGGGGATGGACGCGTTTGCTTACGAATGGCCACAAGGTCTTCTCTACGCGTTTCCACCCCTGGAACTGATTCTTCCCACTCTGGAGAGGATCAGATGTTCCAACCAGGAGGTTCTTCTGGTGACACCATCCAGGGGAGTGTGGAGGTCTCTGATCACCCCACTGCTCTCTCGACCCCCTTGGCGGCTTCCCTTGCTCAGGGATCTGCTGCGCCAGGCAGGGGACGAGGTCTTCCATCCAGACCCACGGGGCCTAGACCTGTGGGTTTGGCCCGTGAGAGGGAGAACCTGCTTGCAGCAGGCTTCTCACCGACGGTTGTAGCCACTATTCAGAGTGCTAGAGCCCCCTCTACTAGGGCTGTGTATGATGGAAGGTGGAATGCCTTTTTGGACTGGTGTGAGCTACAGGAGCCACCTGTGGTGGCTCATATAGCTTCGGCCCAGAGGGTGTTAGATTTCCTGCAGGACCGCCTGGACCTTGGTCTGGCGTTCTCTACACTGAGGGGTTATTTAGCGGCTATTGATGCCTGCCACCTGGGGGTGGCAGGTAAAGGCCTTTCTAAAATCCCTGAGGTGGTCCAGTTCATGCATGGTGTGGACCATTTGAGACCTGTGACCAGAGCCTTGTTTCCTGTTTGGGATCTACAGCTGGTTCTTGAGGGCCTTTGCAAGGCACCCTTTGAACCGATTGGGAGGACCTCTTTGAAACATTTAAGTTTCAAAACAGCTCTTTTGCTTGCCTTGTCTACGGCTAAGCGTGTGAGCGACCTTCGTGCGCTCTCTGTGAGCCCTGATTGTATGAGGTTTCTCAATAATGACTCCAAGGTTCTTCTCAAACCTCATTTGAGTTTTATTCCTAAGAACCGAGTGGTCCCGAAGGAACCTGTTGTTTTGACGGCTTTCCATCCTCCTCCGTTTGCATCAGAGGAGGATAGGCGTCTTCATTGTCTTTGTCCAGTTAGGGCCCTGAAGGCCTACTGTGATAGGACGGTGGACAGCAGGTCTACTTCTCAG
>NC_137813.1:31004412-31029412 GCF_963921795.1 Nannobrachium achirus | reverse complement strand
TTCATGGCCTGGAGAGGGCACTTTTTTACAAACATAAAAGGGCAGGGGCTCAAGCCCCCTTTGATGTCTATGTGTGCATGACACATGCCTGAAGAAGAGATTTGGCAAAAGATCGCGACAGACCCCCAACCCCACCCACCCCATCAGCACCTGCACCTCTCCACCAAACCGCCACATCGGAGCCAATGCAGGCTCCATCACCACCTGGTGTATGAGTGCCGTCTCGGTGTAGCTTCTTTCCTGAAGAGAAGATCAAAGTAAAGCCATACACCCTGAGGAAGGCGGTGTGGCGTGCCTGCATGCCGAGACGTTAGCTCCTTTGTTTTTAATCCCTCTCGTCCGCTAATAAAATAAGACACTTAAGCTACAGTACAAGCGTGTGGCTGTGATCTTCTCTCTGACAGTTCTTCACCTGCAGCCGGCAACCTCAAAAGGAACGGTGTGTGTTGTTCTTCTTTGAACACGGCTTCTCTTCCCCCGAAGCCATCAGTCTCCTCATTAACCTCTATGTTCCTATGTCAGTGGTTCTCAAACTTTTTGGGCTTCAGTATCCCTTTTTCCTGATTCCTGAATCCAAGTACCCCCTTTAATCGACAACAACTTTTTGATTAGAAAATACTCCGTTTTTATGTCAATATGTTGAAAACAAAAGTAAGTAGCCTGTCGTTTTGTGTGTGTGCTAGTCAACATTCTTCATTTGGTTTAAAGCTTTACAGAGCAGCACATTCACATACATGTGCCAATGTTTTAATATTAAACATAAAAGTAAAATAAATGTTCACATTTTCCATTTTCTCTCAAGTAAGTAGTTGGTATTACATTTAGTTTGACTCGATCCCATCTCGATCCCATCTATATGCTCACAACGCCTCGCATTGTGAGGCGTTGTGAGCATTTAGATCGGCTATTTTACACAATTTCTGCCTCTAATATTTGACCATTTGACCAATGTTTGACGAGAGGTCTTCAAAGTCCTTAAATTGTCACTTTAGAAATGTGCAGATATCCTGTATACACTTATACTGTATGTTGGTCTGTTTATTGTTTTGAGTGTCTGAGTCAGAAAAGCTAATCATCTGGGGACCCCTCTGGGGGTCCCAACCCACAGGTTGAGAACCACTGGGATATGCTGTGTTGTTGTCTGATCAGTTCCTTTGTGTGTCCTACATACTGGCAACGAAGGGTTTCTGACTTCACGTGTTTATGTGGGAGAGCTTTTAGATTGTTTGAACATAAAGGACTCTCTTCTCTGTGTCCTTGCCCTGGTTTCCGCAGGCGCATGACTGAGGGAGAGAGAGAGAGAGAGGAGGGGTAAGAGATGTTACTGTAGAAGCTGTTGCTAGTTGGTGTGTTTATGAGGAGGGAGCAGAGATAAGAGGAAGAAGTGTGTGGGGGTGACGGGTGAAGGGGAGCAGAGGGCGGAGTAAAGGAGAGAGAGAGAGAGAGAGAGAGAGAGAGAGAGGTGAAGTAGTTCTATCTGACGGAGGCCAACTGAGGATGGGGCCGGGAGAGAGAGAGAGAGAGAGAGAGGTGAAGTGGTCCAAACCACCTGGAGGCAAACTGACCTTGGCTCTGACACACACACACACACACACACACACACACACACACACACACACACACACACACACACACACACACACACACACACACACACACACACACACACACACACACACACACACACACACACGTGCACGCACGCAAACGAGCACACACGCACACCGCAAGTGGACTCACAGTAAAGATTCTCAGTGTTCATTTAAAGGAGTAGTTCACCCCCCAAATGACTTTTTGGAGCGGTGAAAGCGCTCCCAATGAACAGGTATATCCGTGGGTATGTGGCTGGCTGGCTGGCTGGGTGGCTGGCCCTGTCCGTAGCCTGGGCAATACCTTGAGTGGCCACACACAACACACTAGTTAAAGGAGGGGCGCTGTTTTGTGCAGGCCAGGCACACTCACCACTCACTCACAGGCACAGTTTACACTCACTCACTCACTCACATAGGGTACAGCTGCTCAAATTCACCGCTCCACTTCGAACCGAGGTTTGATTTTTTCTCTATTGATTACTCACGCCATGGAGACTTGAGTTCAATAATCTCCTTTGGTTTTTGTCCCATTCCTAATACAAAAATGTGATTACAGTAAATGCGCCCCCATTGATTCCGGATGGGGACCCAAATGCATTTGGGTCCCCATCCGGAATCAATAGGGGTACTATGTGTAAAACATCTATGGTCCTATTCTGTTCCATCAGAGTGCAGTGAACACTGAGGGTTGGACTGTGTGACATGCAGTCATATTGTCCTGACATTCATCACAGACACTGGAACGCACGATAGGCCTACTTTAATATCGCCGCTGCCCGGCGGAACAACACGGAAAGTGTCCAGAACACATTCTTTTTTTGTTGTATTAAAAATAAAAAAATACAAAGTAGCGCATCACGACACGTTGCTATTTTCACTGCTTTTGAGTGACGCTCTTGTGTGCTGAAGCTGAAGTAGGGCATTCATTTATGGAAAAAACAACAACATTCTAAATATGGAGATATGAGGTTTTCTGCCTGACAGCAATATGATGCTATTTCTGTATGTTCCACTAGTCTCTCGCTCTCTCTCTCGCTCTCTCTCTCTCTCTCTCTCTCTCTCTCTCTCTCTCTCTCTCTCTCTCTCTCTCTCTCTATCTCTCACGGCCCAGTTAGTGAAGAAAGTAGGAGGGCATTGGGAGTCAGTGACTCTCCTCTCCTCTCCTCTCCTCTCCTCTCCTCTCCTCTCCTCTCCTCTCCTCTCCTCTCCTGTCAGTAATGAGAACCTTCTCATCACCACATAGCCTCCTCTCTCTCTCCGTCCATCCTCCCCTCTGCCCCAGGCGCTCCCTGCCAATTAGCCTGTTGCAGCTAACGTGTGTGTGTGTGTGTGTGTGTGTGTGTGTGTGTGTGTGTGTGTGTGTGTGTGTGTGTGTGTGTGTGTGTGTGTGTGTGTGTGTGTGTGTGTGTGTGTGTGTGTGTGTGTGTGTGTGTGTGTGTGTGTGTGTGTGTGTGTGTGTGTGTGTGTGTGTAACAAGCATGAAATAAGATTTGGCCATCCAGCCGATCAGTTCCAGTCAGAAAGACGCGTCTCTTTTCAAGCGGAAAGAAAGAGATACTGTACGTCAACTTGTTATCGGACATGTCTCTCTGCCCGTCTTCTGTTTCGTTTATGAGTGCACAGCAACATTCTGCATGGTGTGAGCTTAACTCTGACATCCTCAGGAGATGATTGGACAAGCTGTGGATGTAATACTGTATACTGTATATAGTATATAGTATATACATTGCGTTGAGAAGAATGTTTATTTTCTTTTAGATGATAACGTTCGTAATCATAATGTGTTAATATGCATATCGTCGTTGTTGTCTCCAAGTTTCAAATGTGTACGTTCTTTCGCAAAGTAAAGCCCTGCTTCGTCATACAAGGCTGTCGCACAAAAGTAGTGAAAACAGCCGATCTACAAGCACACAACGCCTCGTGGTGCGAGGCGTTGTGTGCTTGTAGATCGGCTGTTTTCACTAGTTTAAATCATTTTTAAAATGAAAAATGCTAAACGAACGGTTTTGGACATACAAGGTTTTCACCCGACAACGACGATATACTATATCGACTTTAAACTTAACTGGTGTGTCTGTGTGTCTGTGTGTGTGTATGTGTGTGTGTGTGAGTGAGAGACAGAGATAGACACACACACACGCACACACAAGCGCACGCGAGGGACAGACGGACGGATGTGTAGTTGGATTAATGGATGAGTGGATGGATGGATGACTGGATGGATGGGTGGATGCAGATGAAGTCATCAGAAGACAGCTGTCTTGTACAGTAGGTGTTCCATCAGAAAGACTCAGAGCTGCTCCTACAGTATGTGACGTAGCCCAGTTGAACTTCCTCCATTATAACATCAATCATTCTGGGCCTTCACTACTTTGTCGTCTCTGTATCTTAACCCTCCACACTTAACCCTGCACACACACACAACTCACACAACACACACACACACACACACACACACACACACACACACACACACACACACACACACACACACACACACACACACACACACACACTCAGCCAGACTGTATTTCATGAGAGTGTGTGCGAGTGTGTTTCAAAGTGTCCGTGTGCATTACCTCTCCTGTACTGTAGAGATACTGTAGGACTGCTGTAGAGGTCATTTGTAGCAGTGGGGTCTGCGTTGTTCCCTATATCGTGGCTGTTTTTACATACACACATACGTTGTATGTCAAAACACATTCCCTTTTTGCAGTGGTGTACTCAGGTACTGTATGCTTGAGTACACTATTGTTTTTTAGGTATTTCTTACTTTACTGGAGTATTTCCAAATTTCAATACTTTTACTTCTACTCTACATCTCAGAGGAACATATTTTAGTTTTTACCCCACTACAATATTTGAAGAGAGAGAGAGAGAGAGAACGCACCAGGAGACCAGAGGTCAGCAGTGAAGCATCAGTAGGCTACTAAATACAGGTGTGGAAGAGTTATGCATAAATCACCCTTAAGATGTCTGACAGAACCCCACAGACTAGTCTTACAATTTAACATCATTATCTCACTTCCCCAACAGAGATATGTAACAACACAATCCAAGTGGCCAATAACCCCACATTGAAACTGAGATCTCTGTAAAGCCATTAATTATTAAAAAGGCTTAACTAAAATACAGTCAGCCATCAATTACTGAACGCTGTACCCACTGAAATCCATGATGTTAATTTAACTTAGGAGGAGTGCAAATGGAACCAAATGGACCCTTCCAATTGTACATTTCACTGTGTATGTGTACTGGGAGAGATGTGCGGAGGGGAACATGATAACATATTCCGTCCGCCGTACAGCCTGCCAACTAGGATGGCATGCTTGTGGCGCTGCTCAGTGTGAGCTCTGAGTGGGCACTCGCTGGGACGCGCCTCCTCGCTGCTGGCACGCCTGCCTTGTTCTGAGTGTTCTCACCAGTTGAACCTTGAGTCTTACGCACAATACAGACTCCTTCCAACAGTATGTCAGGCTTTGGACAGGCTTTAATCCCAACAATAGGGATGGGACGATATGAAAATGTCATCACGATTATTGTGACAAAAGAAATCGCGATTTACGATGTTATCGCGATAATCAAAAACCATTATCCTGGGGCGGAACATGTGACAAAAAATAGCAGATCTACAAGCTCACAACGCAAGACATTTGATAGAGAGTGGGGGAAAAAAGACTGTATCAAGTACGTATATTATAAGTACCTTTTACCAGAGGGTTTAAGTGCTACCAGAAATGCAGCTCTGCAAATAAAATGGTGAATTGATCCCAGCGCATGACGGAGGACAATATCGCGATAAATTAAATCTTCACAATATGATTATCGTGAGTGTTTTTTATCACGATAAACGATATTATCGCGTATCGTCCCATCCCTACCCAACAATAGCTTTGAGAGTCAGGACGTCAGGGCGTCTGGAGGTGAACGAGTTCAGAGAAAAAGCCCATTCGAAGGCTTGGAATGACGTCAATTTGTTAGTTACTGTATATCCCCTCCCATTCCTAAGAAAGGTTCGGAGGTTGGAAGGAGTAGCCTATGTATTCTGCTTTGGAGTAAGAAACTTGAGTTACAAATGTATTTGGATAGTTCTTTCCCCATTTACACCAAATCTCTTGCTTGTAGATCTGCTATTTTTGACTAATGTTCCCCCCAGGGTTCAAGCGGTTATAAAGTAATTAAAAAGCCATGCATTCGTTGCAAATCCTTGCGCCTACACCCTGCATGCTTAGTGAACCTAATATGAGCTCTCCCGAGTTCAACAGCGGGTGGGGATTGCTTACACAAGTGTTATCTTGGTCTCCTGTCTGTCTTCCTCTGTCACTGGAGACATCTCTGTGTGGGACTCGTGCTGTGTGACTGTGTCACACAAGCAGACAAAGCGTCTCAAATTGAGCAGCCTAAAGACAGGTTGGTGATCAGTCTGATCACACACAGCTCCGTCACGGTGAAGGCATGGACAACAGCAGGGTTCCAGCTAGTCCTTCCATCCTTGATTGTGGAACCATGCGAGTGACGTTGAGGAATGATGTTTACCCCCCCAGGAGCAACACAATGCAAACTGGTTTACAGATTGTATTGAAGGGATAGTCCCTTGAGATGCAGCATCTCATTTTCAAGAGGGACCCGTACAAATATGAAAAACAAAAGAACATGAACAGCATACATAAATACATACAAGACAAGAATACAGATACATTCTTAAGGTCTTTGCACACAGGCTCGTTTATCCGCACGGATAAAACGGACAATTTCATTTTTTTAAAAGAAAACAATGATTCTCCACGACCTCATGCACACCGGATCCGAATTAGCCGTGCGACGAGTGGCTGCGGCCGTGCGTTTTTTCTCGATCGAACCCAGTTCGATTTGTGCATCTTGTCGCATGCGGTAAAAACTCATCACTCCTTTTATGACTCCTTTTGGGATCTGCAGTGCCGATTCCGCACAGCATTGCACACCAAATCCGATGCGTTTTATTCATGCAGCAAACGAAAAAAAACAAAACAAAAAATGCAACTGTCCAGTGTGCAGGGCTTCACACTGATAGCTTGCTCACCCTCTCCTACTCACCCACCCCATCACCCACCACATCATCAGCTGATGAGCAATAGAAGAGGCACAGTACAAATACATCAGCTTTTGTTTATCCTGTAAGACAAACCTTTTCATGTCAAGGACCCCCAAAATGATACCGTATGTATCTGGTACAGTATACAACTTGTCATTAATTCAAAACAATTCCAACATTTTTCAAGAGCATTTCATGAATACAACTAAAGGTAGTGTTTGGGTTTGGGTCCCGTGCAAACGTCTAATTTCTCTTTTGGGTCTTGAGCTAAAATGTTTGGGAACCACTGCTGTATACTTAGTCAAACGGATCTGAGTTGCTCTGGCCTTGGTGTGTTCTTTTACAATCGACCCAAAATGTCTTCGGGCAAAAATAGCAGATCTACAATCTCACAGGCCCCGGGGGAACTAGTCAACCAAGTATTATTATGGTCTTAAAAAAAGGAGGGGGAAAAAAAGACCTGCATTGCAGAAGGAGTCTTTAGAGCAGTCCTTCATATACGTAGGTTCAAGGTTGTGCTTTATTGTCTTATTATTTTGTGTACAGGTACATAAGAGAAGACTAAAACTAAAACTTCTTTCAGACATCGCAGCAGCATACAGTATATGATATATACAGTGTTTAGATAGATAGATACTGTATATGATTAGCTTCTAAAGCAGTATGGCGTGGGTTTGTTAGCAGCTGTTCTCACCACCATTCTATCAACTCTAACACCTTGCCTTTAGAAGTGGCCAGATGATTCGTAGGCGCCCAGGCAGAGATCTCCCATCACCTGGTTCTCCTGCTACAGCCCACCCACGGCCAGCACCCACATCCAAAATGACTGCTTTAAACAGAATCATAATGAACGCACCATGTGGATGCCAAAATAATTATCTTTTTCCACTTGTTTAGTCTTGAAAGTGTTGTATTTTGCAGTAAGTTGCATTCCGAAATTGTTGTGCAATCACAGGTTTTATTTGCAGTTTTGTTTTGCTCGCTCTAGTGGAAATACACAAATCATACAATATATAAAATGCAGGAAACTCAGTCAGTCGGTCTGATGATCCGCATTTTTCTCTTCAGTGAGTTGAGCAATCGATCAGAACGTGCACACGGGCATTAACCATTAGCGTATGAACACAGCGGCAAAGCCTGTTTTTGTGACCAGTCCTCGCAGGCTATGGGATCTTTAGGGATCATGGTTGCAGTCCCAGGATAGATGGTTGGTGGAATGGCGGGTTTTGACTAGTCCACACTTACAGTGTATAATGCAATGGTGTAAAGTAACTAAGTACATTTACGTACCGGTAAGTAAAATTTTGAGGTATTTGTACTTGAGTATTTCCAATGTCCAGTACTTTTACTTTTACACCACTACATCTCGGTTCCAAATATTGTACTTTTACTCCACTACAATTATTTGAAAACTTTAGTTACTAGTTACTTTGCAGATGCAAATTATAATATTATAAAACATACATAAACCACTTTAGCACTATTTTATACCGTTGTGAGCTTGTAGATCTGCTGTTTTCAAACATTTTATACCTTTGCTTTTGGAAGTTTAAGTATATTGATGTCAATACTTTCATACTTTTACTCAAGTACATTTTGGATGTTTACTTGCAACGGAGTACATCTACATTGCAGTATTGATACTTTTACTTAAGTACAAAATGTGAGTACTTTTTCCACCACTGGTATAATGCCCCACACAATCCAGCCTCGCTGCATTTTACCTGTATTGGTAGTCGTATGTTGTGTTTGTGTGTCTGGGAATTATACATACTGCATTCTGATTGCATTTTCAGTCCACGCATTCATTCACATGAATAATAGAACACAGCTTCTGTTCTTCAGCTGTGTTAGACTTGTATTAATCTTGGCGAGCGGCTTCAACTTTGCCGGGGACAGAGTTCAGCGGATGTTATTTGGCTTCTATAGCTATCAGTTTACAGTGCCGGCCTCCCACCTTCCAATAAAGTTCTGAATGTCAACGTCTGCGTGAGAACAACTGATACGGGGTGGACTCAGTTTGAAAGATGGAATGAGGTGCAGGCACTCGCACAGGCACGCACGCACATACTGTACACGCACATACTGTACACGCACATACTGTACACGCACATACTGTACACGCACATACTGTACACGCACATACTGTACATGCACGCAGGCACAGAGGTTTTCTGCACTTGTTCGCAGTGAAATCCTCAGTGTTAATTATCGTCACACAGACAGACAGATGGATATATCGCTGCTGTCAGGTGGAAACATTTTTAAAATGGTGAAAATAGCCGCAGCTCACAGCGTGTCGCGAAGCATTACCTTGTGAGCTTGTAGATCGGCCGTTTACACTACATATCTGTGACACTCTTCTTGAAAGATGTTAGATTTTGAGGGGAAAAAAAGTTGCAAAATATTCGTAACTCAATAGAGTGTGTGACCAAAACATTTACCAAAATACATTTGCACTCTCCCAGAATGAAACCAGTAAGACGCCCTAAGGGCGGGAAGCGATGGGCGCACATGGGCGAATGCACGCATCCATTCGCCTGGCATGGGATACATTTTGACAAAGAAATGCACAGACCTGATTGGTTAAGTTGGACAAAATGTGCCCAAAATGTAGCCATATTTTCCCAAATATGGAGACGACTAACATCTGACATCATAGATGTTTGACGTCATAGACTACGGAGCGTGACAAGAGTGTGACATGAGGCGTGACTCCCGCACGCACGCACAGGAGCTGCTGGTTTTTCATAGTAATTGCGACGTACGGTCGCAATGAACATTTGGGGACCTTGCAGTGTCCACCTTCAGAACCATGCGCTGCACTGTGTGTTCATCCTGGAACACTTAACTGTGACCTTTAACCAGTGAACCTGAACCCCTGTCCCCTGTGCGTGACCTTGGCTGTGTACCTCTGGCTCTGGTCCTAACCGCCAGCTGAGCACCCACGCCGCCTATCACTGCTGGAGGACATCTGCTACTCACAAGATTAAAAGTAAGTTTATCGCCACTGTCGGGCAGAAACCTTGTATCTCCCAAAGTCCCAAATGTGTATTTTTTTTCCGTAAAGCGAAGCCCTGCTTCATCACACAAGACTATCGCACAAAACTAGTGAAAATAGCAGATCTACAAGCACACAACGCCTCGCACATTCTTAAAATGATAAATGCAAAATGAACGGTTTTGGACAAACAATGTTTCCACCCGACAACGGCGTTATATTACCGTAATCAATTAATTAAGGTTCGGCGATAAGTCAAAATATTGCAATCATCTTCCCAAAAGTCGCCTCTCCACAGCCTGACTGCCCGAGTTATACTTCCAAACGTGTGGTACACGGCCCAGAGCAGAGCGGCATGGAGCGCATGCGGTCCTCGCTTCTCCCCTGTTTTAAAACTTGCTTGTTTTCCAATAAAAAATATACTTTTTTTTGGTCTTTTTTTACCGTGGTAAGCACACTGACACCGCGGTAGACCTCGGTATACTCTCCGGCGGTACGGCGGTTACCGAACCCAACCCTAGTGACATCGCCTCACAACGAACTCACTCAAGTGTAAACCAGGGAAAACTCTGAACTCAACCACTAAACCTAAACATCTAATTGTCAAATCCTAACCCCAACCTGAATCTTTTCCTTTATAATTGTAAATGTAACGCTACACTTTGCCCATAAAACGACCAATTCTCTTGTGAGGACAGATCACAATATCTGTTTCTCTAAGTCTACTACAGTACTTGTGGTGGGCTCAATCAGTCCTCACAACTATAATAATACATGAACACGCGCACGCTTGAACTCCCAGGTGAGTCTGTTTTTTTTCTTCTTTTCGGAGTGACTTCCTGAAATACCGTATGAGTTTACGTCCCATGTGACTTGACTTGAAGTGATTATTCTCAGCACGTTCTCTGGTTTACGCAGCACCCAGATCTACATCCACTCGCGCGCACGAAAATGGCTTCCATCGTGTGTGTGTGTGTGTGTGTGTGTGTGTGTGTGTGTGTGTGTGTGTGTGTGTGTGTGTGTGTGTGTGTGTGTGTGTGTGTGTGTGTGTGTGTGTGTGTGTGTGTGTGTGTGTGTGTGTGTGTGTGTGTGTGTGTGGTGTGTCCAGAGACTCGGAGCTCCAGGCTTTTCTCAGTTCAATGAGGATTCATGGAGGAGGGTTTTCTATCTCTCTCTCTGTAATTAGTTATCTAGGCATGTTAATTTAGCCTCTATCTCAATCCTCTATCTCACTCTCTCGGTCCATTTCTCTCTCGTGCACTCACATGTAAGTAGGCTACTGTATGTATGTGCGTGTGTGTGCGAGTGTGTATGTGTGCGTGCGTGCGTGCGTGCGTGTATGTTGTGTATTGTGTATGTACTGTACATGCGTTTGTGTGTGTATTCATGATGAGTGCATTGGGCAGAAACCTTGTATCTCCATATTTCAACTTCACATTACATTAATTCCCTACTTAACCGTGTGTCCTGCAAAATCTATCAAAATGTGCCATGGCGCGACGCAGTTTGAGCTTGTAGGTTGTCTATTTTCAAATGTTTTTTAAAATAATAATGTCTTAAACTGGAGAGGTTGAGATTTTCGATTATTGGCTCTGGTTCTGACTCTGCCTTGACCACTTAGACCGCAACAAACTTCAACATGTTATTTATTTGTTTATATATGTTTTTTTTTTAATTATTACAGATTGTTCTGCAACCATCTGGGGGATTGAGGGAGGGGGGGGGGATAGGGGAAGGAGTTTACTCTAGGTCTGTTTATACCCACATACATGAATGTGACTGTATACTGGCTTTATGTTAAAATCCAATAAAAAGATTTGAAAAGAAATAATAATGTAAAAGGGAACGGTTTTGAACCATACATCTTTCTGTCTGTATGTCTATATCTATACACAGTCACACGTGAACTCTCAACCACAAAGTCATATAATTTATATGCAAATTCAAATACAATATTCTTCCAGTCCCACCACTTCATAACTACCGTGTTAATCCTCTAGCCTTGCATTTAGGAGCCTATCTACGTTTCTACACCATCAGGTCCTGATGAATATTAACAAACTGGACCCTTATGGTTCCAGTTTTACACTCCCAGAGATGAATTAACACTCAGGATTTTAGGGCGTACCCTACCTCACCCCCTCCCCCATTCTGCTCTGTCTCAAGCAAGCAGCCGAGCATAATCTAAATCCTGTGTGTGTGTGTGTGTGTGAGCGTGTGTGTGTGTGTGTGTGTGTGTGTGTGTGTGTGTGTGTGTGTGTGTGTGTGTGTGTTCTGAGACACATACAGCAAGAGCAAAAGAGCAATGACCAGTGGAGCTGCACCTTCCCAGATATCTCACTCTATTAAAACCATTATTTTAAGACGTCTCCTTTAAATAGTGACATTGGCATAATGACAAAATTGGGGAGAAAAAAAAGTCAGTAAGTAAATAAGCGTGCGTTTGGAAATGCGCACTCAACGCACTGGTGTGCCATGTTGTCATTCATTTATTCGGTGCACTTGGTGTGTTGTCGTTCGAGAATCCAGTGCGCGGCGCACCGGGTGTGCTGAGTGCACGCACTGAACGACTCTACTCAGAAGATGGGGTTTGGCAGTGTGGTGTTTTGATTGGTTGGTTTTCATGGCGGTGTCTCTTCTCAGTTGTGAACAATTGCGTAGAAATTGGGCTTTATTGTTACACACGCATCAACGTGTAAACTAACAGCAGGTAGGGCAATGTTTTGCACTGAAAAAGCGCACAGCTGCCTCTTAACAGGTCTTTCGTAAATAAGCCACACTGAATGCACTCTGCAACGTCACCGCCCACTGCACTCACTACACTGAGCGCACACTCGGTGCGCATTTTCGAACGCACCCTAAATATCAAATACATCAGACCGCTTACATTGTCCTAAAAGGAAATGCATGTCATTCATTCTGGCAGGGATAGCCATACTATATCACCACACTGCTGATATAAAAATTAATGACCAGATGGGAGGTATCAAAAGCAGGGGCAGGGATGTGAAGGACACCCATAAGGGCTGGGCTTTTGGTCCTGCAATGCAGCTACAGTTTTTCTCTAGAACTTCTGAAGGGGGTTCCACCTCACAACCACATAGCACAAGGGGTCTTCAACAGGGGGTCCAGGACCCCCAGGGGGTCCTCAGAGTTACCACAGGGGGTCCTCCAATCTTCACTTGAACCCTAACGTCCATATTCTGAGAACTTTAGCCAAAAATAGCAGATCTACAAGCGAGGCGTTGTGAGCAAGTACAGAGTGAAGTACAGAGTGAAAAAAGGGTCAAGTGTGTTAAGTATTGATGGTTCAAGTGGTTAAATATCTGAAAACAGATTGACATGAATCCAAAATACACTGATGAATCTACGAAAAGGTTGTGGGGGTCCCTGCTTCATCTCTCTCTCAACAAAGGGGTCCTTGGCCTGAAAAGACCCCTGACAGAATATAGACGTCCCCTGCAGATGTATGGGTAGGTGGAGACCTCTGTCCGCCTGGCTCCACCAGACTATATGCATGGTGCCGTGGAGCTTTAAATTGCTCCACCTCGACTCTTGTTTCGTGACATGTTGGGGTGAGAACGCGTTTCCAAGAAACCATGCACGAGTGATTCTGTAGGGGCAGAGACGAACAGAGGATGGAGAGGTTACAAGGAGAGAGAGAGAGGAACGGTTGGCTGGAGGCAGAGAGTCTCACTATCTAATAATGCACACACTTACACACACACACACACACGCACGCACGCGCACGCACGCACGCACGCACGCACGCACGCACGCACGCACGCACGCACGCACGCACGCACGCACGCACGCACGCACGCACGCACGCACGCACGCACGCACGCACGCACGCACGCACGCACGCGCGCGCGCGCGCGCGTAGGAAGCAGTGTCCTGGCAGGCTGATTCTCTGTATCCCTCTATAATTATGTTGAGCCGCTGCCCAAACTCTTATTGATCACCACTGACGCACACGCACACGCACACACACACACACACACACACACACACACACACACACACACACACACACACACGTGCGCGCACGCAGCACTGCAGTGGAGAGAGGGAGAAGGGGAGAGTTGGAGTGGAGAGGGGACCATTATGAAGAGAAGAGCAGAACAATGGAAGATGGAATGGTACAGGAAGGAGAGAAGGAGTGAGCGGAGGAGAGGAAAGATGGAATCAAATGCAGTGCATTAGAAGCTATACTTCTACTTAATCTTACTCGCGTAGGTTTTAATCCAGTAATCAATAAGCCAATATATATATATATTGTCGTTGTCGGGTGGAAACCGTGTATGTCCAAAACTCTTCGTTTTGCATCTATCATTTTAAAAATGATTTAAACTAGTGAAAACCGCTAATCTCTCATGAAATGACATTAGTTTAGCTTTCTAACTCAGAGTGTGCTGTAAGGTCTAAAGCATTGTCTGAGGAATGTTAGATAACATTTTGTTTAGTATGAAGGGACCCTTTCACGACACGCTTTGCTTTGTGAATATCACACACACACACACACACACACACACACACACACACACACACACACACACACACACACACACACGCGCGCGCGCACACGCACACGCACACGCACGCACGCTCGAGTTACAGCAGTAGAACAGTGGTCCAGAGCTCCATTGTGTTCTCTCTGATTGTTTCAGTCGGATTATAGGTTCAACACTGGGTCTGGGTGACCTGCACACAATACATAAACAATACATGAGAGAGAGAGAGAGAGAGAGAGAGACAGAGAGAGAGAGAGAGAGAGAGAGAGAGAGAGAGAGAGAGAGAGAGAGAGAGATGTATATGCAGCAGCTATGCTGCTATGTGAATGTAAATGCTGAACCCCTATGCGAGTTCACTTGATGTGTACTCAATACAAGTGCAATAATTCATTCATCTCTCGATACGGCTGCATTATGGAATGAGTGCTGCTATACCCCCTTACACATTGTACATTGATTTATTTATCTTCCTTTGCCACTATACCAGCCCCCTATTGCATATTGTGTGTTAGTTTCCAGCTTTCTTTTTAGCCTGTCTCGATAGTTTGAGAAAATAGTTGTAAATAATTGAGAATGTTTCTGTACTGTTTTGCTCTCAGAGTAATGCACCAACTCCACCAAGAGAAATGCCTTTTTATGTGCAAACCGGGCAATGGAAAGAGAATAGCGCGAGAGAGAGAGAGAGAGAGAGAGAGAGGGAGAGAAGGAGAGAGAGAGAGGGAGGATAGATGCAGGTTGTAGTGTAAAATGGAGAGAAGGAGAGAGATGCAGTAGAGCAATGTTTACCAAACGCTGGGTCGGGACTGACAGCCGACACTGCCTGGCGGCACTTCCCGTGAGCAGCTACCAGGAAAGCGGCCTTCCGGCGGTGTGTCCGTTCCGCTGTCGGAACAACAGCGGGTGGATTTCGGGTCCATGGGGATCAGCTACGCTACGGAGAGCCCTTTGACACTGTTCCTCTGGTGGTCCAGCCTGGGACATGCCCGCGCACTGGTTGTTGGAGGGGGTTTAACCCATTTAGGCCGAGAATTATTGAATGCTTTAACCAGTGAAAAATTGCAGATATACAAGCTCACAGCGCGGCACCAAGTGCCGCGCTGTGAGCTTGTAGATCTGCTATTTTTGGAAAAAGTTGTGAAAATGTGCACAAATCTTTGAATATATGTATTTTCAAAGCGAACGATTGTAACTAAAATTTTGCTTCTGGGTGGTCCCTGGAAATAAATATTTTGAGATGGTGGGTCCGTGGCCAAATACATATCATTTTGGGGGTCCTTCACATGAAAATGTTTGAGAACCACTCACATTGTAGTCTCTCAAGAACAGACTAACTGAGCTCCAGTTAAGTGAAAAGGACCTTTTCTTTAATGATGGCTAGCCAGATTGCGGACATAGAAACATAGGTTTTTCAAAAAAGTCTTGAAGGATTTAAAAGACACTTAGAATCGGATCAAAATTCTAATTTTCACGATTTTTCAAAAATAGCAGATCTACAAGCTCGCAGCGCGGCACTCGGTGCCGCGCTGTGAGCTTGTATATCTGCTATTTTTCAATAGTTAAAGCATAATATAATGATACACAATATAGTGTACCTGTTCTGAATAAGGCAGGAGGGCGGGCACAGTGCAGTGCTGTCTCTGATTGGCAGCCGCCATGTATGGCGGACACACTGCTACTTGTGCCCATGGAGTGCTGGATGACATGCTTGTTGTATCATGACTGAGGACATGCAGTATATGCCTTGATTTTGTGGATGAAACTTTGCTGCACGTATATCATCGTTGTCGGGTGAAAACCTTGTATGTCCAAAACCGTTCGTTTTGCATTTATCATTTTAAAAATTAAACTAGTGAAAAGCAGATCTACAAGCACACAACACCTCGCAACTACTTTTGTGCGACAGCCTTGTATGATGAAGCAGGGCTTTACTTCGCGAAAAAAACGTACACATTTTAAACTTGGAGATACGAGGTTAACGTTTCTGCCCGACAGTGACGATATTGATGTCCTTGTATGCAGGACGTACCTAGTTGTACCAGTAGGGTTGTTCTACAGGTTCTGGTCCATCCCTCATTGATTCTTGGCATCTCTCTCTCTCTCTCTCTGTCTCTCTCTCTCTCTCTCTCTCTCTCTCTCTCTCCCTCTCCCCCTCTCTCCCTTCCTTTTGCCCTCTATTGCACTTCTATTCTGCGATTCATTCATCTCCCTCTTTCCTTCACTCCATCCCTCCCTCCGACTCTCCTCCACTTTCCATTCTCTGTACCTATCTCGCTCTCTCACTCCCTCCCCCATTGGCTAACAGTTCTTTCTGGAGGTCTGAGCGGTGCTTCAGAAATTGGACCCGGTGCCACCTCAGCGGTTCTCTGGCCAACAGCAAAAACAGAATGAAAATGAGAGAGTGAGCAAGAAGGAGACTGCGTGCGTGCGTGCGTGCGTGCGTGTGTGCGTGTGCGTGTGTGTGTGTGAGGAACAGAGAGGGTGCCCTGGAACTAAAGAATGTTAATGAAAGAGAAAGTGACTTGAGAAAGTTAAGACAGAAACAAGATAGCTGAATGGCGGTTGTGATTCTGGGTAATTGTCTAACAGGACACAGATAGATTCACACTAACTTTATGTTCATGGATGGATGCCAAGCCATTACCACACAGCACCATTAAACCACTGTGTCCCTACATAGCCCCTTATGTCATTATGTCCATACATATAGCACCTTATGTCATTATGTCCATACATACTAGCACCAGTAAGTCCCTACACAAGTCATTATGCCCATATAAAAAAGTCCCACTCGGTGTCTTACTGCAGTGTTTCTCAATCTTTTTTGGCTTGAGTACCCCCTTTCCCTGATTTTTGAATCCAAGTACCCCCTTTACCCGACAACAACATTTTCCTTATAAAACTTCAATTAAAACCATAACTAGTGGTATATCATGCTATGATAACCCCCCTTTTCAAGAATATAACATCACAAAAAATAAGAAAGGGAGTGGGTGTCTCCTGGACAGATTTATTTTCAACAATGTGGCCATAACATTTCAGTCCAGTTTTCATGTCAATAACGTACATTCAAACATCATTCAAACACATCCCAGTTGCCTGGTACCATATAATTTGGATTAGCAACTATCAGGCTTACAACAAGTTTCTCCAAGTGTCATCCTAACTGTACGTTTTTTCTCCTTCTAACTCAATTGTAGTTAATTATTTAACTATGAATAATATTATCATGATTTATACTTCTATTTTTTTGAGTACCCCCTGCAGTACCTCCGCAATACCCCTAGGGGTACTCGAACCCCCATTTGAGAAACACTTTCTTACTGTACTCAAGGTCCTACACAAGGACCCAATCAAGTTTCCAATGTCCTACACTGGGTGCTACTCAAGGCCTCACACAAGGACCCAATCAAGTTCCTTTCGCAAGGTCGCCAATTTCTTAGACTGTATAGGTTCCGTGTAGATCAGCGATTTTCTCTATTTTTGCGAGACGCCATTGTGCAACAAAGTATAAAATAATTTTCGGCAAAGAGGTTTGGTGTAGAGGGGAAAAAAGAGCAGACTAAGTACAGAGTGAAAGCTCAGGTTTATTCAGTATTGACAGTTCAAGTGGTTAAATATCTGAAAACACGAATTGACATGAATCCAAAATACACTGATGATCGTGCTGTCATACGATATCGAAACTACTGTATATGGAATCTATGAAAAGGTTGTGGGGGTCCCTGCTTCATCTCTCACTCTCTCAACTAAGGGGTCCATGGCCTGAAAACGTTGAAGACCCCTGGTTTATAAGCACACTTCTGGGTTATTTGATAAAACGGTAGAAGATAATGGAAGGCTGCAGCCCCGGGGCTTCCACACACAGGGACAGCACACAGGGTTCTTTTCAGGGCATGTCAGCTCTGTTCCAGACAATGCAGCACAAACCACTGCCATTAATGGACCCTTTTTCTTTCCCCGGCGGAGGAAACAATCCCCATTCCAAAACGCCACAATCGTTGAAATGAGAAACGCAATTTAAATATCCACTCTGTCACGTTGTTGGTTCTTGCCAGTGATTGCATATTGTCTTCCGTATATATCTGCCGTCAGGAGGAGACTATAAAAATGCTAATACTTAAGTTTGTATTCATAACTCGCATAAAGAGAGACTATTACGGCATTGAGGACAAGCATTTAAAAAATGGGAAGTGGAGTTTGAGGGAGGGAGGGAGGGAGGGAGCAGGGGCGTCACAAGGTGGGGGAAAGTGGGACAGAGTTACTAGGTCCCAAGGTGGAGGGGCCTTCATTATTTTATACTTTAGCTATTGAAAAATAGCAGATATACAAGCTCTCGGTGCTGCGCTGTGAGTTTGTAGATCTGCTATTTTTGAAAAGTCTTGAAAATGTATGCAAATCTTTGAATATGTGGGTCCGTGGCCAAATACATATCATTTTGTGGGTCCTTCACATGAAAAGGTTTGAGCACCACTGACCTAGAAACGTAGGTTTTTCAAAAAACCTTAGAAGGATTTGAAATATTCAAAGATCTACAAGTCTGCTATTTTTCAATAGTTAAAAATAATGCGTATAATGCGTTCCCAGTTCCCCCTATGAAGAACATTCATGGGGGGCCCACAGTGAATCCTTGTTACCCAGGGCCCAGAATTTGGTGCGACACCCCTGGGAGGGAGAGAGAGGGTTTGGAAGGGGAGAGCAGAAAGAGAGTAGCTAGTGTAGAGCAAAGTAATGTATCCTGCCAGTTTTCATTACGTCTCCAACTGAACCCGCAACATGGAAGCAAGGAGGATGTAATAGGATAAACACTGTATACTGCAATGAGAGAGAGAGGGGGGGGGGGTCGTCTACTGGTAGGTAGAGGGAAGCGGGGACAGAGCGTGGTAGGAAGTAGGAACATGCACGGTCGCACGCACGCGCACTCATACGTAATTGAGGTTGAGTCAGGCCTATACCAGTGCAGTAGCAACCACTTTTCCTGCAGTACTTTATACAGGGTGCCGTCCTATAGGACTGCGTTTCTAGGACCCTAGCTGACACTAGGGATGGGACGATATGAAAATGTCATATCACGATTATTGTGACAAAAGAAATCGCGATTTACGATATTATCACGATAATCAAAATCCATTATCCTGGGGCGGAAAATTTGACAAAAAATAGCAGACTTACAAGCTCACAACACGTCGCAACGCAACGCGTCGGGAGCTTGTAGATCGACTATTGTTTGGCAAAGACATTTGATAGAGTGAAAAGAAGACTGTATCAAGTATGTTATTTCCAGGTCCGTTTTACCAATTATAGAGGGTTTAAATGTTACCAGATATGCAGCTCGGCAAATTAAAGGTGAATTGAACCCGGTGCATGACGGAGGACGATATCACGATTAATTAAATCTCCACTATACGATTATCGCGAGTGTTTTTTATCACGATAAACGATAATATCGCGTATCGTCCCATCCCTAGCTGACACCAGTGCCCCAGGCAAGCTGCACTGAAGGAGCCGTGTGACTGGCACTCACATGGGGGTACAGTATATCCATGGATAATAGTTTACAGTTTAGAGTCTACAGTTTAGGCATTTTGCAGATGCTCTTAATCCAGAGCGACTTACAATAAGCAGGGTAATATAGATCAATACAATAAGCAAGGTAATACATCAATACATCAACATCAATACATCAATTGCATAGAAATCTCTATGAATTGGGAGTCCTTGATAAGAAAATGACATGAAGATGTTTGAGAGCCCCAGGTTTAAACAGAATTTAGAAGCATAAACACGCAACTAGAATCTGCAACTACTGTACACTATTGAGACAAGCTTTTTAAAAAGAAAACGCAACCCCCAACCACCAATATTTACAAGCGACCTTACATATTGCTTATGCAATTCTTTTTAATCTAAAGGGAGGGTATTTTCTAACCTATTTACCCAACCTGGACTTGCTGAGCACAAAACCCTTTTTTTCTCTCCAAAACGCTCTGCTCGGCACTTGTATTCAATCATTCCCAGCTGCTGGGAGGGTTCCCGCAGGTGCACTGCAACACTTTTCAACAGTTTGACAACGAGCCACTGTTGATTGTCAAGTGCCTTGCTCACACTGTTGGTAAATGTGCAGGACGTGCAGAGAATGTTAGAGGCAGGTGCTGAAATTTCTAAAGGGGCCTTTTGGTGAAAATATCGAAAATAGCAGACCTCCAAGCGCGACCCGTTGTGAGCTTAGAGGTCGGCTATTTTCGGTGCTTGATACCACACTGAACTAAGCATAATCAAGTCAATACTGGAGATGTGGCGTAATGGCATGGACGTCTACACAGTGAGGGCAATTCTGTCAAAGATGCTGCATTCAAGTTCAGGAGAGTTTGGACAAGGCAATTCTCTCGAATGCTGCCTTCAGGTATGGCATGGAAAGAGGGGCATTTGCATTTCTTTCACCATAGTAAAAACTGCATTCATGGTCTGGAGAGGGCACTTTTTACAGACTGAAAGGATAAAAGGGCCCAAGATGTCTATGTGTGCACATGCCTGGTCATGCCTATGATGAACATGCTGCAAAATAATGGAAGCCAGGCTGAAAATGGTTAGCCGCTCTCCTCTATCTCAGAGGAACAGGATCAGATTAATTGTTCATTGTTGGTGCTGTGAGATAAGCTTCAACCCCTTTCTATCATCCTGGTGTGTCTCTCAGTTTCTAGAGCCTCCTATACAGTCCCTGTGCACTATACTATACTGTATGTAGAGAAGTTTCTGTTTATGTGTGTGTGCTCATGTTGTGTAATATACAGTATATCTTTATGTGTTTTGTGTATGAACGTGTGTGTGTGTGTGTGTGTGCGTGCGTGCGAGAGAGATGCATAGCCCTTTGCTAGCGTGTCAGCCTTGAACTTATTAGCGGGCGCAGAGACTTGTTTGTGTGTAACATGTAGCGTGTTCAGCCTGAGGGTTTCAGGGCGTGATAGACTGCACACACACACGCACGCACGCACGCACGCACGCACGCACGCACGCACGCACGCACACACACACACACACACACACACACACACACACACACACACACAAGCCTGTTACACATTCACATGCACACTAGAGTTGCCCTGCCTGATGCCCAGATGCTATATTCATGTCATGGTGACATAATACTATATCTCCCTATCTGGCGGAACATTTGCCAAAAAATAGCAGGCGCATAATGTGAGCTTGTAGATCGGTTATTTTTTGGCAAAGACATTTGATAGAGAGTGAAAAAAAACTGGATCAAGTACGTCTATTAAAAGTACCTTTTACCAGTAGAGGGTTTAAATGGTACCGGATATCTGCTCGGCAAATAAAAGGTGAATTGATCCCAGGGCATGACGGAGGACGATATCACGATAAATTAAATCTCCACGATACGATTATCGCGAGTGGTTTTTATCACGATATACGATAATATGGCTTATCGTCCCATCCCTAACACACAGACACACAGAGACATCCCCACACAGACACAAAGAGTCAGACAGAGACAGACATGCTTGCCTACTCTGTCTGTGTGATTCCGAATGACAGATTATAATTAGTTCCAGATAGTCCATGGCACACTGTAAAAATCCAAAGTGTTAATTTCACAGAACAAATAATGGACTCTTATGGACCCCATTTTGGTTCCATTTATTGTCACACTGTTTGAGTTAAATTAACTCTCCTGGGTTTTATTACGGCGGTGTGTGTGACTGACTGGTGATAATGATGGGAATATACGCTACGTAGCCCTCTCCACTCCCTCCACACACTGCAGTAATGTAATATCCTCATTATATCAAACTAATATCCAGTCTACGGAAGGAGAAACCTGACTACACATATTGCTGCTGTCCAATGTGTCAAACCTCATATCTCCGAGAAGAGAACTTCTTCTCCGCTGAGGGACTTTATAATGACTTCAGGAAACACTTTCTAGGCTCTGTGCACATGTGGCGTCAGTTCAGCAAAAGCTAGGGTATGGCAAAGATGGGAGTCCTCATGGAAAAAATAGGCATTACATTTTGGATAACACGGTTCTATTGTTAAAATAGCAGATCTACATGCTCACAACGCCTCGCGCTGCGAGGCGTTGTGAGCATGTAGATCGGCTATTTTCACAATGTCTAAAAAATAAATAAAAAAAGAAGACATTTGTCAGTTTTTTACACAGGTTTCTATGGTTTCTTGGGCTGGATATGGCAGCCTGGAATGGTTTTTAAACGTGCCAACAATAATGCATTGCACCTGTGCAGCTGACCTGTGGAACCTGGTAATATACCATTCTGTCAAGCTGGGGAGAATACAAGTGTGGAGAATATAATTATAATACCTTGTTAAAGTGACCATTATGTTAAATTTTGCATTTGTAGTTATTTTACTGTAATTTAACAACATAACCAGAGAGAAAGAGACATTCATGGATTTATATTTAAAAGTAACTTTTATTTTCCCCCCTGGAAACGATATCACGGCAGCTGCATACCCCTGCCATACCCAATTGACGCCCCTGTCTGTGCACATGCAGCCACATTGGAATACTTGGGCCTCTTCCTTACTTCGCTAAGTTTGCGACGTCGTCCGCTTCAGCCAACTCTAGGCCGTTCGAGTTCCGATATGGACAGACACATTGGTGGAAAAAGTACTAAAATGTTTTACTTAAAAAACCCGTTTAATCCCGAATTTTTCCCAGACATAAGAATATTCAAATATCGTGTCATTAGTAACCCTTTGAAATAATCAATCATATTTTTTTGAAATTTTCATGAAAAAGTAGGTGAAAAGGTGTGTTTTATGACCGGTCACAATTGTGACCGGTGGGATAATGTGTTGTATCAACCTATATATAGAGTATATAGTCAATATAGTTATCCTAGAAAGTGAAAATCTTACACCAAAGGCCATAACTACCTACCTACCACCATACTGCATCCCTCATTAAACTACCTACCAGTAAGACACCTAAGGGTGAAAAGCGACCTCGCCCCGCACCATATCTTGGTCATCTGGCCAGTGATATATATCGGACCAGTTACCCATATATAGAGACCCCTGGTACCCATATATATTAACAGATATGGGCTTAATATTGATGACATCATCAATATTGATGATGATATTGATGATGTCATCATCATCAATATTGATGACATCATCAATAAAAGGGATTTGGTTCCCCTGGCATCACAGGGATCTCCATATCTCCATATATGGGCATAAAAAAGATTTGGTTCCCCTCACATCACAGTGATGTCAGAGCGTGATGTCAGAGTGTGAGAGTCAGCATGATGTCAGATCAGCAAACCCATAGACCTTAAAAAAAACGTGACGGACGGACAGACACGGACATGATGTGCCGTTTTTCATAATAAACTGCGGTTTCAACCATCCACCATTTAACTATCTACATACCATGATAGTGCATCCTTCATTTAAAGACCTACAGTATCTACCACCATACTGGGTCCCTTATCTAACTACCTACCTACCACCATACAGCAGCCCTCATACAACTACCTACCTACCTACCACCATACTGCATCCCTTCATCTAACCACATACATACCAATCACCATATTGCATCCCTCATCTAACTATACCACACCATACTGCATCCCGCATCTAACTACCCTCTTACCACCATATTGCATCCATCATCTAACTACCTACCTACCACCATAATGAATCCCTCATCTACCTACTGTACATACCTACCTACCACCAAACTGCATCCAACATCTAACTACATACCTACCACCTTACAGCATCTATCACCTACCTACCTACCTACCTACCTACCTACCTACCTACCTACCTACCTACCTAACATACTGCATCCATCATCTAACTACCTACCTACCACCTTACTGCATCCATCATCTAACTATGTACCTCCATACTGCATCCCTAATCTAACTATCTACCTACCAACCACCACAGCAGTATGGTCTAAGTACCAACCTACTACCATCATCCCTCATCTAACTAACAACAGTACCACCAACATATTGCATCCCCCATCTACTACCTACCTACCACCATACCATGTCCTTCATCTACTAACTACCAACCACCATACCGCATCCATCATCTAATTACCAACAGTACTTACCATCCACAATACTGCATCCCTCATCTTACTACTTACCTACCACCATCTGTGTGGCTGGTTCTACAGACAGGGATCTCCATATATGGGCATAAAAGGGATTGTATGTATGATGTCAGATGTCATAGACGTCATAGGACTTTCACATAACAAATAACTGAGTATAAGCATGTTTGGGGTCTCACAGCATATACAGTACAAGGATCTCCATATATGGGTACCAGGGGTCTCCATATATGGGTAACTGGTCCAATATACATACATAACTGATCAGATGGCCAAGACATGGCGTGACCTCACCTTTCATGGCAAGGTCGCTTGTCGCCCTTAGGCTTTTTACTAGTAAGTCATCGTTCCACTCATCTACTTGCATAAATTCAGCACGTGCATTCAACAGCCTGGCTTGCCCCTAATAACCTGTTTGCCCCTAGTAGTCCATGTCTGACACATCACAATCACTGAGGACAGCATCTTTCTCACTTTGAGACACTGCAATGTGCATGCCTTGTCTGGGAGCAAATTCTCATCCAACATACCAGTAAGACTCAATAATTGGGAGATAAGCGACCGTCAGGTGGCTCGGGGGGCAAGTTAAGGCCCTTTTAGCGGGCTGCAGTGGCGGGGTCCGCCACAAGGTGGCGCTCTATGCACGGCTGTCTCCGCGCCGCTGAGGCGGACGCGTGGGTACCGGCCCCAGCTCTCCCGTTG
>NC_137813.1:30989412-30999412 GCF_963921795.1 Nannobrachium achirus | reverse complement strand
TTATTCCCTTTGTATTTTGGGTTTCTTCCTCGAGGCTGCCGGTCAACAAGCACAGTCATAATTCGATGAACACTGTCTAGGACGGTTGTTCTTGAAATGAATCATAAACTCAGTTTGACGGGTTTGAAGGATACATGTGACATACTGCATTATGGACTTGGGTGAACTGATTGGGATCTTTTCTCTCTGCTCCTTTCTCATCGCTGTCTCCTCCATTTCTCTCCTCTGCTCTCCAAACGCTTCCGGTTCTTCTCTCTTTGCCATCTCTCCATCACTCTGTGCCGCCAGTGCCCAGAAATGTAAGTGACCCATCTGTGATGGCAAACGACATTAGGGACCCCCCCCTCCTCCTCCAGCCGCTAGTGTGTGTGTTTACGCGTGCGTCCCAACAGTGTGTGTTTACGCGCGCGTTCCAACAGTGTGTGTTTACGCGGGCGCACGTTAACAGCTATGGCCTGATGGAGTCCTCTCAGGGGAGCTGTCCGACTGCCTGGCCAATGAAATGCTGCCAATTACTCCGCAGGCTTTGCTGGCAGCCAATCAAATGGAAATGGGAAGCCTTAGAGATGACGATGAAGTTTGAGGCATAGCACTTATATTGCACTTTGTTAATGTAAGTGAACTGTGGGCGTGTGTGTGTGTGTGTGTGTGTGTGTGTGTGTGTGTGTGTGTGTGTGTGTGTGTGTGTGTGTGTGTGTGTGTGTGTGTGTGTGTGTGTGTGTGTGTGTGTGTGTGTGTTTGTGCAGGGGTGTCACACCAACTTCTGGGCCCTGGGTACAATGATTCACTGCTAGGCCCCCCATGAATGTTCTTCATAGGGGGAGGGGTTTAACCCATTTAGACTGGGAACGCATTATTACGCATTATTTTGTTCTTTAACTATTGAAAAATAGCAGATATACAAGCTCACAGCGCGGCACCGAGCTGCGAGACTCACCAGAAGCAAAATTTGAGCCACAAAAGTTCGCTTAAAAAATATATATATTTAAAGATTTGCAGTTTTGCACACATTTTCACGACTTTTCAAAAATAGCAGATCTACAAGCTTGCAGTGCAGCACTCGCTGTGAGCTTGTAGATCTGCTATTTTTCAACAGCTAAAGTATAAAATAATTAAGGCCCCTCCACCTTGGGCCCTAGTAACTCAGTCCCACTCCCCCCCCCTCTGTGACGCCGGCCCTGTGTGTGTGTGTGTGTGTGTGTGTGTGTGTGTGTGTGTGTGTGTGTGTGTGTGTGTGTGTGTGTGTGTGTGTGTGTGTGTGTGTGTGTGTGTGTGTGTGTGTGTGTGTGTGTGTGTGTGTGCATGCATCTATCTCATCTCTACTACAGTATAAGAACGGCATACATTACTCTCTCCCTCTCTCTCTACCCACCCCACCCCGGCTCCTTGATGTAATATTAATGCAGAGTGCGTATTTGGATGGGAGTAGATTAGGACAGAGTGAGTCCTGCTGTAGGGTAGCCTTTAGCCTTTAGCATGATTTTATACATTATACTTTGGCAAAGAAGTGTGTCACGTGCAGAGCCAAAATAGCCAATGTACAAGCTCACAACGCGTCCGCATTGCTAAGCGCCGTGAGCTTGTACATCGGCTATTTCCAGTGTGTGACACCGTCACACGATAGAGTATAAATCACACTTCCGTTTATGTAACTCCATTACGTAGCAGTATCCTATCGCTTTCCCTACAGCATACAGTATGTCTCACTGGCCCGTTTGCCTTTTTTCCTTTACACCAGTAGTGGTTCTCAACTTGTCCCCAACAAAATGGGGAAAAGCTTCATTTCATTTTTTTTCACCAGCTATCGAACAAGTTACACCAGTGAGACAATTTATAAGATTAGAGATTTGTAATGTCACCTCTCCACTGTTAGCCCATTTCCTCTCCACTGTTAGCAAATTTACTCTCCACTATTTCCCCACTCAATTTAAATCTATCGAAAAGTAGGAATCACTGCTTTAAACCACCTTAGTTCCCTTCGTCTGTGTTGTCTCCCTTACCACCTTACTCTCTTGCTCTCTCTCTCTCTCTCTCTCTCCCTCCCCCTTAACCATCTTTTATCCCCCTATCTGTCTCTTTACAGCCTTCTGTAATTTATACTTTGTCGTACGACCGTGTCAAGTTTTTCTAATGAAACTCGGTTATTTTCGGTGTGCAAACGATAAATTATCCATTGCTTGCCATCCCTGTTCTTTCCCTTCATTTTTATTCCTCTGGTCTTTTTCTTTTACATTCCCACCAGATTTTTCTCTCTCTCTCTCTCTCTCTCTCCCTCTCTCTCTCTTCCTCTCTCTCTCTCTCTCTCTCTTTGACTCCAGGCTTTACACTAATCTCTTCGTTAAACTATAGAAACCATTCATCACCAACATAACACCACGGGCTCCCCACATGCATGTGCACTGTGTGTGTGTGTGCTGGTGTCTATAGGCATAGAAACTCACTGTATTTGAGTTTAAAGATATAATCACAACATCCTGGGTTTGTGTGTGACTCGTAAAGTGTGTAAAAAATAAATGAAAGAGGAGGTCGCACTGCTGCTCGTGGCCGCGATGCAAAAGATGACTTTATTCATGAATAACCCAACGTTCCGACCTGGCAGTAGGTCTTCTTCAGGGACTCGTAATGTGTGTCACATGTCAACGCCCCCCCTCCCCCCCACCTCCCCACGCCGTCTCTCTCCAGTGTACCGTGTGTTTAAACAAGACTGTCTAAAAGCCCTGCTAGCGCTCCCAGGAGGCCGTGCTGTGCTAGGGGGAAATGTGGCCCGGCGCGGCGGAGCTAAAAGGGAGGCCATGAGGTCACTAAAGTCTATATGGGGGTCTTCTCCGGGGAGCCTGCAAGTGCAGCACAACAAACAAACAGCGGTGGAAGAAGTAGCCTATACTCACTTTTAGTGAAAGTATCAATACACCAATGTACCGCACAAATACAGTACAGGCAAGAGTATAATCAAGAGTAGTCGTCATTCAGAATGTCCATTTCACAGGTCTTCAAAATGTATAGGATTCTTTTGAAAATGGCAGATCTACAAGCTTGTAGCTTGTAGATCCTCCTCCAAGCTCACAGCGCGACGTGTTGTGAGCTTGGTCGGCTATTTTCGGTGTGTGATACCACACTGAACTAAGCATAATCAAGTCAATACTGGAAATGAGGCATAACGGCGTGGATTTCTACACAGAGAGGGCAATTCTTTAAACATAAGATGCTGCATTCAAGTTCAGGAGAGTTTGGACGAGGCAATTCTCTTGAATGCATGCCTTCAGGTATGGCATGGCATATGGCATTTGCATAACTGATTTTACAGACGTATAAAAGGGCAGGGGCTCAAGCCCCCTTTGAAGTTTGATGTCTATGTGTACACATGCCTGACGGGGAGCATGAAAGTGCACAACAAAATCCCAAGGCAATCCAACCACTCGTTGTTTTAGATTAGAGGGACGGATGGACTGACGTTGCCATCCTTCATCTTGCCGCTCAGTTTAAAAAAGCAGGAATACCTGAAAAGAATTCTTTAAATAGTATAAGCCTTGTAGGGATGCCGCCGTGGTCGACAAACACAACTGCTGTCAAGTCATACCCATCCTCTGGGCACCTCTCTTCATCATCTTACATCCTTTCATCGTGTTGTGCCAAGAAAGCGGTGGCATAGAAGAAAAAAAAAGGTCTTACAAAAGTTGTCCTTTGAGCTGTCAGTGGTCGTGATTTTGATGAATTAGCAGTACTGGTAGCTTAGTTAGTCCAGCCCATAATAGCTGACTGACTCATTTCTCTGGGGGCAAAGTATTGATTTTCCCTCTCGGCTACCTGTAGCCCAGTGTAACAAGCAGCAGCAGGTGATGCAATGGGTTATGACATGTTCATCATAATGTAATAGCCTTTGTTACCTAACATAGCAGCACTTACTTCCAACACTCAGGGGCGTCACACCAAATTCTGGGCCCTGGGTACAAGGATTCACTGAATGTTAACTATTGAAAAATAGCAGATATACAAGCTCACAGCGCGGCACCGAGTGCCGCGCTGCGAGCTTGTAGATCTGCTATTTTTTGAAAAATTGTGAAAATGTGTGCAAGAAACCCATGTTTCCATGTCAGTGATGCTCAAACTTTTTCATGTGAAGGACCCCCAAAATGATATGAATTTGGCCACGGACCCCCATCTCAAAATATTTAGTTCCAGGGACCCCCCCCGGAAGCAAAATTTGAGTTACAAATGTTCGCTTAAATAATACATATTCAAAGATTTGCACACATTTTCACAACTTTAAAAAAAATAGCAGATCTAAGCAGAGCTTGTATATCTGCTATTTTTCAATAGCTAAAGTTACTAGGGCCCCTCCACCTTGGGCCCTAGTAACTCAGTCCCACTTTCCTACCCCTTGTGACGCCCCTGCCAACACTATACCCTCTTGTAATAGGAAACCTGTATTTGCCAGCACAATTTGAAAGGCGAGGCTCTTTGTGATAAAGTTACACAAGATAACCAAGTTGCCAATGAAGAGGCTCTATATGCACGACAGCCATATTGGAAATAGATTGGGCCTCTTACTTTCTTCATGCAATAGGTTTTGCCAATGACGGGCTGCTATTGAAGGCTCTGTTCCATTCTGGTCAAACAAAATGTGGGCTCACTGGAAAGACTGCTACACCAGTGGGTCTCAAATTGGGGTCCAGGGACCCTCACATGTACTGTAACTCTGGGAGTGTACAAATGGTGTGTGTGTGTGTGTGTGTGTGTGTGTGTGTGTGTGTGTGTGTGTGTGTGTGTGTGTGTGTGTGTGTGTGTGTGTGTGTGTGTGTGTGTGTGTCGTCCGTGTTGGTCATTTACATAATGCACTGCTTTTAGTCAATAAATAAAGTAGAAGTGTTGAACAGATATTTTATGAACAGACTATTGTTTCCAGCTCTGGAGTGTTGCTGTGTGAGTGAGTCCTCCAAACCTCAAACCCACCATGACATCATTAGTGTGGGCCTACGGATGTTTTGTTCCTGTCCAAATCTGTCATTTTGTTTTCCTCCTCGGCTTCTGTTCCAGACAAAGCTCTGTGTTTTGTCATTCCGTTTGACGGGCCGTCTCTGCCGTCTGCCGTGATCGTGGTATGCATCCCACTGGCACCGTCAATATTGTTAATACACACACACACACACACACACACACACACACACACACACACACACACACACACACACACACACACACACACACACACACACACACACACACATTGTCCTAAGTATAATAATTACATGTTATGTTAAGCAGTGTTTGTGCATGTGTGTGTACAAGCATGCCTGTGTGATACACGCGTGGAGCACGGTGTGTGTGTGTTTGTGTGTGTGTGTGTATTAACAATATTGACGGCCCTTGTAACTACATTAATGACAAGCGGGTGTATAATGAAAGAATAACCTAATAACGCAGTCTGTATGAGGCAGTGAAAATCCTCTCCCATTTCAATTAACACTGGATGTGTCTGGATGTGTCTGCCTGTGTCTGCCTGTTAGCAGCCAGGGTAGCTTAAAAAACATTTCGTGACTGCAAAATGAAAACAAACAATCAATAATAATCATGTTTATACTTTTGAAAACGGTGTTTCTGTGCTCTTTGGGTGCACATGTTTTTCTTCCAGTCCAAAGGGCTGTACAGTACAATATCATGACTGTATGCGTGTTTAGCGCTCCCAGGGGCTTCCTGAACCACGACCCCTGCAGTGTTTGTGTCATGCTCTGCCAACTGAGCCGTGCAGGAATAAATGTTGGGTCAGATGATTTGACCCGTGAGGTTGATGAATTTAAGTGCATTCTACAGCAGAAACCAAAGTCATGTAACGCACTGTGTCAGGATCCATCTTTGGGTCGCGGACAAATCTTTATGGTTAAACATCCCCTTTTTTTGGTTTGGTTTCCTACATGAAAAAATAAAATAGAAAATAATATATATATATATATATATATATATATATATATATATATTTCCAGTTCATAAACAATAGTTAAACTCCCATTTCTGTCTTGTGGGATTTAGATACAAGGTAGCCCATAACTAATCTATGCTGAGCTATCCATTTTTTGGAATATCTCCACAGATGACATTAGAAATTGGAAGCAGAGAAGTAGTTAATTGTAATGGATTGCACCAGGCCCAGTGCCAGGATGAAGTGAGTGGCTGAATAATGGCAATGGGGCAAATGTTTTCATATCATGAAACAGCAGCTTCTCATGCTGCTGTGCCTATTTCTGAATTTCGTTTTTCCTGCGGATGAAGATGATCAAAACGTCTTGTCTGTCTTTCTGCTCATGTCTCTCTCACTCTGTCTCTCTCTTTCTCTCTCGTTGAGCGAAACTTCACTGCTCTTCTCGGTTCCTTCTTGTGGACTGCTGCGATGTATTGGGGCAGAAGATTCTTTCTGCAACCACGGAAAACAAGCAAAAACGACATGTTCTGGCAATCTGTACTCCATCCTGTAGCGGGGACGGTGTTAATGTTGTTTTTTTTTATTTATGTTTTGTTTTTTACGGTGGGAAGATACTGGATCGGTATCTTCCCACTTTACAAAAAGATGCACTTCCTCAACCTCACGGGTCAAATCATCTGACCCAGTTACCACGCCTTGTTGATCGACTAAGTCAGTGGTTCTCAACCTGTGGGTCAGGACCCCCAGGGGGGGTCCCCACATTAATTTGGGGGTCCCCAGATCATGATTAGTTTAATGTGCAACATTGTTTTCTCCCTCACCAGTAAACAAACCAACATAAAGTTTAAATGTATAGGGTATCTGCACATTTCTAAAGTGACAATTTAAAGGGATAAGAAACCCCGCCTCTAATTTGTTTTATGGGATTTCAGAACATGAAAAGATTTCTAAAATGTAGGCGTGGTTATCTGCCGTTGTGGGGGGAGGGGGCGGAGTAATGCGTGTTCTATCAGAGAGACAGAGCGAAGCTGTCAGCAGTGGGCACTGGGCAGTTGCTGTTTCCATTTCGGAAACATTTTTTAAAACCAGCCATTGGAGGTGTAAAAAGTATAAAGATTCGGCAACTCCATGTTATATAACCAATTATAATGTGCAAGTATTTTATAAACAAGCCGTCTGAGCTTTTATCCATGGACATAACTTTCTCCAGCTCTGGACTGTTTTACAAGGAACCGGAGAGGGACGGACGCTAGGCTAACGCTGATAGCTATTTTCTGTATGTGTGTAGTGTAGCCTGTGTGTGTGTGTGTATGTGTGTGTGTGTGTGTGTGTGTGTCGTGACAGTGCGCGCGCACACACAACGTCCACACGAAAAATAGCAGATCTACAAGCTCACAACGCGTCGCTTTCGAGACGCGTTGTGAGCTTGTAGATCGGCTATGTAGAAGAGCTAAATCAGCTAATAGCCGTAGTAGCAGCAGCTTCTCATGTAAACACGTTTGTTTCGGCTATTTTGTGACAGTGTAGTGTGTGTGTGCGTGTCACGCGCGCACACACACACACACACAGAAAATAGCTATCGGCGATAGCTTAGCGTCCCTTCTTCTGTTCCGTGGTAAACAGTCCAAAGCTGGAGAAAGTGTGTCCATGTATAAAAGCTCAGACAGCTTGTTTGTAAAATACTTGCCCATTTTAACTGGTTATAGAACATGGAGTTGCCGAATCTAATCAACAAGTGCCCCACTGTCTGCGACAGCCCTGAGCCCTGTCTATGCTCTGAACAACAACACGACACGAGACGCCACAACGAGGGCAGAATGAAACCACGCCCCCCTTGATACAACTCTGTATTAAACAAACGTTAATATTAATTAGATATGCCTACGTCACATTGCACTCTAGAACAATGATAGCTAATATTTAATGAGTGGCGCCAAAGTTTTCTTTTCTTCTAGAAACTGGAAGTATTCAGAAATAGCTGCAGAGACCAGCAGAAAGCTCTGAATCCACAAGGCTATAGGCAAACTGAACCATATCACTGCACCCTATCACAAGTGACTCGTTGATATAATATATATTTATAGAAAAAGTGATTTTGTGTTTCATGCTCCTTTAAGGACTTTTTAATTAAAAACACTAAAATGACAAATTAAACATTGGTCAAATTGTCAAATATTAGAGGCAGAAATTATGAAAATAGCCGGTCTACATGCTCACAACGCCTTGCAACAATAGAACCGTGTTATACAAAATGTAATTCCTCGACTCAGTCAGTGCTCGTCAGGGTGGTGGGGGGGGGGGGGAGTTAAAATATGATTATTTTGGGGGTCGGGGCCTGAAAAGGTTGAGAACCACTGTACTAAGTGGTTAAACTTGGAGGTGACAGGAGATTCCCCCTGGTGGCGTCGGGTGTGAATTGCACTGTGAGTGCAGGTTAAAACATAATACCTCAGCATAAATGTAAGGTTGGCTCTCTGTGGAGCGCAGAGAGACATTAGCAGAGGAGTGGGTGGGAGAGGGCAATATGGATAGAAGAGCCCCCACCCCTCCTTGGATAGAGAGGAATAGAACAGGGAGATGGAGAGGATGGATGATATTGGACTTGTTAAAGAGTGCAGAGTGTGTGGGCGAAGAAGCACAAGCACCTTACATATCGTCGTTGTCGGGCGGAAACCTCGTATCTCCAAGTTTCAAATGTGTACGTATTTTGGTAAAGCAAAGCCCTGCTTCATCATACAAGACTGTTGCACAAAACTAGTGAAAACAGCCGATCTACAAGCACACAACGCCTCGCGCCTCGCGATGCGAGGCGTTGTGTGCTTGTAGATTGTCTGTTTTCACTAGTTTAGTACATTTTATAGATGATAAATACAAAACGGTTTTGGACATACAAGGTTTCCACCCGACAACGACGATATACGCACACCTTACATTCATATAGCTCTGAGGTTTGTGCAGCATAAGTGTGTGTGTGTGTGTGTGTGTGTGTGTGTGTGTGTGTGTGTGTGTGTGTGTGTGTGTGTGTGTGTGTGTGTGTGTGTGTGTGTGTGTGTGTGTGTGTGTGTGTGTGTGTGTGTGTGTATTGTGTTAATAAATAAGTTGATGGATAATTATAGAGAAACTGAAGGTTTCTATAATAGCAGCTAATGAACACACACACACACACACACACACACACACACACACACACACACACACACACACACACACACACACACGGTACGAGCATGCACGCACGCACGCACGCACGCACGCACGCACGCACGCACGCACGCATCAAGGCATCATTATAAGATGTGCTTTATTGTTGTAAAACAGTGTAATCTCGTAGAGAGAGCTGGGGCTGGTGGGGTGGCCTCTCTCATAAGGTTGTGACAAGCACACTTACACAGGAACACTGTAATCTGCTCTAATGTGCACTAAGTAAAAGGCTCTCTGCTTAAAAGGAATATTGTTAGTACAATAATATGCCTCTGTTTTCATTACAACGCTGTTTCTCAACGGATGGCCTGCATGGCCCCCCAGGGTTCCAAATGGAGCTGTATGGGCCTGTAACTCTGAGAGTGTACAAATACAACCTTTAAAAAATGGAGACCTCAATTAATGTACACTTAAAAAATAAAAAAATAAAAAAATAAATATCCATGTGTACACTCTCAGAGTTACAGACCCACAAGGATCCATTTGGACCCCTGATGGTCCCCAGAACCTGTGTGTGTGTGTGTGTGTGTGTGTGTGTGTGTGTGTGTGTGTGTGTGTGTGTGTGTGTGTGTGTGTGTGTGTGTGTGTGTGTGTGTGTGCGCGTGTGTGTGTGTGTGTGTGTGTGTGTGTGTGTGTGTGTGTGTGTGCACGTGAGTGTGTGTGTGTGTGTGTGTGCGCGTGTGCACGTGAGTGCATGTGCGCGTACGTGCGTACGTCCATGTTTGCGTGCGGTAAACTCCTACTATACTGTGCAGATAATAATCACACTATTTACAGTAATAGTTGAGTGAGATTTGGGAGCAGTTTCATTTGTCATTCAACAGACATGTGAGTAAATTGGCTTTCAGAATCCAACCTTAGTCCCGTCAGGTACTCTTACCAGCT
>NC_137813.1:30969412-30981912 GCF_963921795.1 Nannobrachium achirus | reverse complement strand
TACTTTGCGAAAAAACGCACAGGTTTGAAATAATCCGGTATAATAATCTCTCCTTCTCTCCCGCTGTGCTTGCAGGATGTCAAGTCCACCTTCTTCCAGTTCGGAGCCTCCATCCAGCAGGAGGCGCTGCTGATGCTGAACATCATGGAGGAGTATGACTGGCACATCTTCTCCATCGTCACCTCCAAGTTCCCCGGATACCAGGAGTTCATCAACATCCTGAAGACTACGGTTGACAACAGGTATAGGCTTAGCTTGTCTCTAGGGTTAGGGTTAGGGTACTTTTGTTAAAGAAAAGATAATATATTTCTTTGTTTTTGCCTTCTTTTGTTTGTGTAAAACAAGAACTCTGGTTTGGCTACTCCGCTTCCTTGGTCCTTGGCTTCTGTGATCATTCCAACAAAATTATACTTGTTTTAAGCAATAATACTGATATTGAGAGTAGGGCTGACCCAAAATATTCGAAGCTTCGAAGCTTCGTTCAATGGCACGGGATTCGAACTTGAAAAAGAAATTCGAATAATCGGCCGTTTGTCCTTTGGGGGGGCCGCGTGCCTTAGCTTGTGCCTCGCTCCACTCCAGTCCAGCGTGATAGCGTCACCTCCTCTTAACATTAACAACAAGCCGACAACAACAAGAGCAAGCATGAAGCCATCAGATTGGTCGCCGATAATTAAAAAAATAAAATAAAAGGCAGCACGCTGTGACAGATAAAGACCAATGTCTGAGTAACATCATCACCCATGCAACTATGCAAAGCGGTCACCGATTTCTGTGTCAAGCCCCCGACACCAATGTCGGTGTAACATCCATGCATGCATCCTCCACACAGTCCACACGCTGACCGAGACACAAGCTTGTTCTTCATCAGGAAACAAACAGCGAAAATTGGATTTTCCAAAACAGACTCCGTCACCCAAAGATCCCGTTTTAAAGAGGAAAGAAGAGCTTAAAACCAACTTGCTAGGGTTAGGTTTATATCCGATCTGCAAACTCAAAACTAGTCCCGCCCGCCTAGTTGTCTGACTGTTGCTGTTGCAGCTGCGACTCTTTACAGACATTACATGATTATGTCAATCCTACCTTCAAACACATTTCTTATAGAAAACATTTGTATCATATTCTTCTTCTTCCTCGTTGTATTGTTGTTTTTACTGTGCAAATAGGGAGCTTTATTATGGGAAAAAAACAGATGTCTTTTCCCTTTTTTAATTGGGTAAAAAAGCGCATTTTTTAACACATTTCGGTTTACAACGTTTATCGGTTAAGCTTTTGTTTTTGCTCCCGAGAGCAGTAATAATTCATCCAGAGAGTAATAAAATAAAGACAATAGACCCCCAGAATAGGGATGCTATTAAGACTCAAGTGGTTAAGACTAAGGTGGTTTTCTTCCCTGCTTTGTTCATTTCACCCACTGTCACTTCACAACTCTAAGATGTAATAGAAAACTACCACATCTCCTCTGTGTTCATACACGCTCCCATCAAAGGTTGAGTGAGAACCATGTAGTTCCTGTTTTTTATACCTCCTGTGCTTCCCCACAGTTTTCTAAATTGCCTGTCAGTCTTCAAATATACTGTAGTTAAATTAATCACAAAAGAGGATAATGCTGGCAACTGTCAGATTCAGCTTTCACTCATGATACACATTTGGGCATCTAAAAACTCAATATACTTAAATCAAAGGTATCAGTCATGATTACCATCTAAGATAACACACACCGAAACACCATGTCTTCTTGAATGACAACCCTGTCCTTTAAAAAAAGACAGTCTAGGCTCCTTCACTGGCACTCCCATCCTTTTCACTGACACCCATATGGTTGCTACTGGGTGGAAATCTTCTATGCCCAAAACTGTTCCCTTCTTATCATAAAAAAGTGAAAATAGGCATTCTATGAGCTCACAATAGCTCGCATTGCGAGGCATGGTGAGCTTGTGGAACTGCTATTTTCATGACTTTTGTGCAACACTCTTGAATGATAAAGTAAGGCATTCAATTACAGAGTTGAAAAATGGAGATACAATGTTTGCTAGCACTGTATAGCTGATAGCAGATCTACAAGCAGATCTACAAGCTCTGAGCTTGTATATCTGCTATTTTTCAATAGTTAAAGCACAAAATAATGCATAATAATGCGTTCCCAGTCTAAATGGGTTAAACCCCCTCCCCTTGTGAAGAACATTCATGGGGGTTCCGCAGTGAATCCTTGTACCCAGGGCCCAGAATTTGGTGCGACGCTCCAGCAAATACATCATCATTTGGGGATCCGTGACATGAAAAAAGTTTATACCACTGCCCTATAGTCCTCCTCACTGGCACCCTCCTCTTCATCAGTGACACCTGATGACAGTCCCTGGTTCCATCAGTTCACTCTAAATGAAAGTAGATAACAGGAGAGTTTATCACACAGTGAGATTGGGCCATTCTCCTGCCCAGCAGTAATGGAGCTGCTCTCAGGCAAGATGAAAGGCCGCTCAAGGGAGTAAAATTCGACCAAAATGTCAAATTAAAGATATATGTGTGGCACTGTCAAGATTTTGGCTGGCATTGATGTCTGCTCCAATGATATACAGTATACCGATGCCCAGTAGAAAGAAGTTGGTGTTTTTTTGTTACTTTTATCTTTTCATACTTCTCAGTGCACCTTTCCCCCCATTATTTTGCCTTCCATCGAACCCAGAACCCCAGATCCAGTGACTAATAGTAGAGATTTGTGTCTGGGTGGCTCAGTTGGTAGAGCACTCGCCCTTCGACCGCAAGGTCATGGCATCACCACTCTAACCTAACGCGGACAGTTTAGTGTAGGCAGATGGGTGTGCGTGGTGAGTCTCTCCGCAAGTCTCCAGCCAATAGCATGTGTTCTCCTCCCCCCACCCCCCTCTGCTCCTCTGCTCAGCGCAGAGAACGCTGCTGCGTCATGACGTCAACACATTTGGTGCGACGCTCTCTGCACTCTGATTGGTTAGGGAAATTCTACACTTCCTACAACAGTGATCATAACGCGATCGCCCAGGCTTCTTTTTCTTTCCAATCGCCAAAAGAAGTCTGGGTTTCCGAGGCTATGGCATCACCAACTCGGCGTATGAGTAGCAGGGCTTGGGTGAGGCAGGTCGTGTGGTAAGTACTGGGAGATGATGGTAGTTGTGGCGCTCCACCTCATGCAGCCATCCATCTCCCAGAGGTCCAGCGCATTGTGCAGGGATAGACTTCCACGCTCAGGCAGATATCGATAATAAGCCTCTGTGACCTATTTACTTACTTACTTACTTACTTAAATAAATAGTATTCAAATGATTGTGATAAAAATAGTTCAATTCAATAGGACCAGAATGTTTTTATTTATCATTTAATTGAATTTTAATCAACATGAATTTGATGTCTTCTAAACACAAAGGCGTAAATAAAGTCATTGCGAGCATAATTCCCTACTAATATTTTGTCATATGATGGTGTCCAACCCCGAAAATAGCAGATCTGCAAGCTCACAACACTTGAGCTTGCAGATCTAGTCTTGCCACGGGACACTATCGTAAGGCTAATCAGACTTCAATACCTGAAGAGCCACACTTTGTTAAATTAATTTCAAAATTAAATGTAATTAATCTGTGCTTCCGCTGCTTGCTGCTTTGGATGTGAAGTCTTTGGATTCTTTTTGACTGCATAATAAAAAAGACGGTTTTATTGGATATGATCCTTATCTGCTGAAATCCTTTTTGGCACCCTGAATTGGGATGCCGTGCAGACGAAAACTGGGCTGGAATGATTAGAAATAACTCTCAAATTAAAGCCATCGGTCTGCACTTCAACCTCATATTAGCAGCATTTAAAACCCAAATTTAATTTAGAGAGGTGAATCTAAAAGTGGGTCAACATGAGACCACTTGTACAGATAATGCTAGAGAAAGGTTATTTAAGGGTTATAGTGAAAATAACTGATGAAAATAGCTGTGAAAATAGCCGACCTACAAGCACACAACGTGCTTGTAGGTCGGCTATTTTCACCACTTTTGTGTGACAGTCTTGTATGATGAAGCATTAGCACAAATGCACAAATTAATCTTGTAGATCGACTACTTTTGCTATAATATAGCAAATGTAGTCGATCTAAAGTAGATCTGGTTGCTTGTGTCACGGCAACCACACATCTAGTCTAGTTATTATTACTAGTAAGACTCCCTAAGGGATATATGATGTCACAACAGGTCAGCAAAAGACATTGAGGCGTTAGGCTGACTTGGTCATTGAGTCAACAATGTGATGTCACAGCAGGTCAGCTTGAGGCATTACCCAGCCTGCCTCGGACGGACGGACAGGATCTGCCGGGTTTCATAGTGAACTTACTCCCTAGTCCCTACGGTCGGTATTATTATTAATATTATGGTTATGGTGTCCAGGGGCCTACTAATCAGCACTCCAGATGCCACAGAACAGGCCTGCGTTGACATTGTGTTCTGTCATTACTAACAGAGCGTCTCTCTGCAGTGCGGTGTAGTGGGAGCCGCTGAACACACTGTATCACCGACTCCCTTGGAAGATGGGAGTCAGTCCCATGTGACTTTAAGAATACTTAAGATAATGTTATCCATTTGATATTGTTAATTAAACAATGTTCTCTCTCTCTCTCTCTCTCTCTCTCTCTCTCTCTCTCTCTCTCTCTCTCTCTCTCTCCCTCCCCATGCTAGATGATTGGGGACAGCAGCATGAGATTAGTATAGCATTTACTGTGGTGATTGCATTTAACCACGGCGCTAAGGGTGCCTGGAGCCCCCTCTGACAGTATAGCTGCCGTTTTGCAAGGTCGGGTGCGAGGGAGAAAGAAAAAACATGCCGTGGGAGTGTGCGCCGCGATGATTAAACTTGCCCCGTTTAAATAAAAGTTAATTAAGGAAACAAAATAAAACAGAGTACTGCGGATAATAAAGCCTAACCTAGCTGTCTAATCCATGGCACCAGGCCACAGCAGAGCAAAAAGTTTAAAATACGATCAACTTTTCTTTTTGCTGGTGCGGTCAAAGGGGCAGTGGGAGGGTCTTCTGCACACTGTAGGGTTGAACGGCTTTTTTATTGCTTTACAATTTACAATTTATGCATTTAGCAGACGCTCTTAACCCAGAGTGACTTACAATAAGCAAGGACAGCACAAGGTAATACATCAATAACGTCAACATCAATGCATCAAATGCATAGAAAAAGTCATCTAAAAAATGTACAGTACAGGACAGGTAGACCTGTAGGTAGACCGAGAACCTATAGCTTCGATGTACTAACATCTACTCTAAGCTTTGATTGGCTGTACATAAGAGAGGAGGAGGATCAACAACGATGTTTGGACTATGATCAAGTAGGGCTGTTGATTTACAAAAGATTAAAAACAAACACACACACACCAAAAGGTATGCCTGACGATATCATCTACATCACCGATTCCCTCTTTGTGAGCTTGTAGATGAGATGAGAACCGTCGCATCTTGTCCGTGCATCCTTCCGTCCTTCTGTAACGCCTCAATGTCTAGTGTATAGCTGTTGTCACATTTTTGTGACATCACCTCATCAAAGATTAAACATCACATTGTGACATAACATTACGTCCTTGTCCCTTGTACTGTATGCCCATATATGGAGATCCCTGACAGTTGTACAAAACATTTTCAGTAGAACCGCCGATTTTTACTCGAGTTGTGACCCATAAAAATTGGTTCATGACCCACAAATGGGTCCCGAACCAGTGTTTGGGAACCAGTGATCTACATTTTGTACTCACACGTCTTCCCCTGTGTGTGTGTGTGTGTGTGTGTGTGTGTGTGTGTGTGTGTGTGTGTAGTTTCGTGGGCTGGGAGCTGCAGAACATCATCACCCTGGACGCGGTGGAGGAGGACAGCCGCTCTCAGATCATGCTGAAGAAGGTGCAGAGCCCCGTGGTGGTCCTCTACTGCTCCAAGGACGAGGCGGTGTACATCCTGGAGGAGGCGCGCTCCCTGGGCCTCACGGGCTTCGGCTACATCTGGATCGTGCCCTCGCTGACCACGGGCAACCCCGACGTGACGCCGGAGGAGTTCCCCGCCGGCATGATCTCTGTGTCCTACGACGACTGGGACTACCCGCTGGAGGCGCGCGTGCGCGACGGCCTGGGCATCATCACGTCGGCCGCCGCGGCCATGCTGGAGGAGTACGGCGACATCCCCGAGGCCAAGACCTCCTGCTACGGCCAGATGGAGAAGACCAGCAAGCTGCCGCCCAGCGCACTGCACAAGTAAGGAGCTGATTGATTGATTGATTGATTGGTTGGTTGGTTGGTTGATTGATTGATTGAATGAATGGGGCTTTTAAGCCGTGACATAATTTTGTAGTCAGACCTCCAAGCAAGACAAAAATAACGACTAAAGTATAATTCTACCACTTTCCTTTCAACAACAAAGAGAAGAAAACATTATTGTAAATAGTAAAAATAGTAAAAAGATTTACGGGCGCTGGGACCTTTTGGCCCCAAAAGTGCTCCTCTGCCTACAAAATGATGTCAGACTTAACAGCCCCATACTTAAAACAGCATATGGTACAGTAAGACATTGACAGGGGTCTATTTTGATTGTCTTAAGTACCAGCTCTCATGCCTTAACTTAAAGGCCTGTCCATATACTTTCTCCGACCGCCGAACTTTTCGTCGGAAAGGTCTGGTTCAACTACAAAATTACGTTGCATCTTCTGAAAAGCATTAGTCCCGAATTGTGTGTGTGTGTGTGTGTGTGTGTGTGTGTGTGTGTGTGTGTGTGTGTGTGTGTGTGTGTGTGTGTGTGTGTGTGTGTGTGTGTGTGTGTGTGTGTGTGTGTGCATGCGTATGTGTAGCGTACTTGTAATACTTGTGACGTAGCCTAGTAAACTGACTTCTCCCATCTGTGACGCCCCAATGTCCCCACATGTGTAGAATGATTTTAGAAATATATATTGTGAGGACCATTTCCGTGGTCCCCGTTATTAAGAAAGACGAGGAAAAGATTCAGGTTTCAGTTAGGATGAGGTATTTAGAGGTTAGGTTTAGACATTAGGGTCAGAGTTACGCCTGATTTGTGCTTAGTTGCATGCCAGTGTTGCACACCCTGCACGTCGCACGCGATAGGTTGTTTTAGCTTAATGTAGATCATCTATTTTTGGCTTTAGGGTTAATAATGGCAACATTGAATAAAAATGGCAAAAGAAATCGGCATCCTAAAATGTTGATGTCTTCCCAAGTGTGTGTGTGTGTGTGTGTGTGTGTGTGTGTGTGTGTGTGTGTGTGTGTGTGTGTGTGTGTGTGTGTGTGTGTGTGTGTGTGTGTGTGTGCGCACGTGTGTGTGTGTGTGTTTCTATGAGGGTGGGCCCATGCACTCCTCCTGGGTAATTAGAGGCTTCCTGCACTGTGCAGCTTCCTCTCTCTGACTGAGGGGAGGATGCAGACTGGAGAAGCACACAGCTAGTGGATGAAAGCACGCAGGAACACACAGCTCTGCAAAGAGGAAGTAGGAAGGGAGTGAGTGTGGGAGTCAGAGAGAGAGAGAGAGAGAGAGAGAGAGACGGAGACGGAGAGAGAGAGAGAGGGGTGATGGAGGCATTTGTCAGTTGTTCTCAAACTTTTCCGTGTCAAGGACACCCAAAATGATTTTTTTTTTTAAATCTTCAAAAATAGCAGATGTACAAGCTCGCAGCACGGCAAGGAGTGACTCACTGGGAGCTTGTATAAGTCTGCTATTTATTTTGAAATAGACAACATATCGTCGTTGTCGGGTGAAAACCTTGTATGTCCAAAACTGTTCGTTTTGCATTTATCATTTCAAAAATGATTTAAACTAGTGAAAACAGCAGATCTACAAGCACACAACGCCTCGCACCGTGAGGCGTTGTGTGCTTGTAGATCTGCTGTTTTCACTACTTTTGTGCGACTGCCTTGTATGATGAAGCAGGGCTTTACTTTGCAAAAGAATGGACAAATTTGAAACTTGGAAATACGAGGTTTCCCGACAACGACGATATGGACGAAGTTTTTGATAGTTTGATTGAATACTCTATTAGCAGTTCGCATAGGTAAAGCACAGGACAGTACAAGTTCTACTGACAGGATTTAAACCCATGAAAGCACAATGGCTTGTTTACATTGGGGTCCTTTTGTACTCAATTCGAGACATTAAATAACAGACAAATATACACAGTACCGTGTAACAGGTCGTTAACATGACTGTGATGATGTATTAACACATTTAGCTGGGGACCCCCTGGAGCCCCGCCAAGGACCCCTGGGGGTCCCCGGGCCACACTTTGAGAACCACAGGTTTACGTTAGAGAGAGAGAGAGAGAGAGAGAGAGAGAGAGAGAGAGAGAGAGAGAGAGAGAGAGAGAGAGAGAGAGAGAGAGAGAGAGAGAGGTAAGGAGAAAGGGGGTTAACAGCAGGCGGTCCCTCCAGAAACAAGGACACTCCAAAGTGAAGAGCTCTCCTTGATGAGTCCTTCTGTTCCTCTACTCTACTCTACTCTCTCCCCTCCACTCCTCCTCCTCCACCTCGCCTCCATTCATTCCATCCTCTCCTGTGCTCCCTCCCTCCCCAAGCAAGTCAGTGGGAGAGGGAAGGAGATGCCAGCCCTGTCTGGCTATCCATCTGGCAGAGAGAGACAGACAGACAGACAGACAGACAGACAGACAGAGAGAGACAGACAGAGAGAGAGAGAGAGAGAGAGAGAGAGAGAGACACAGAGACAGAGAGAGAGACAGTTAACAGTTATACACACAGATATAAAGGTATATGACGTATATGAGTGGAAACCTTGTATGTCCAAAACAATGTAATTTAAAAAAAATATTTTAAAATGGCAGGGCCAGTGAAAATAGCTGCTCTACAAGCTTGTAGACCTGCCATTTTCACTACTTTTGTGCCAGGCTTGTACACATTATGATGAAGCAGGACATTACTTTGATGAAAAAGAAGACAAAACATTGAAATATATGGAGATAGGAAGTTTCTGCCCGACAGCAAACTAAAGCGCCTTTCAGACGGGAGGCGGTTGACGCTTTAGCCAAAAATAGCAGATCTACAAGCTCACAGCACCTCGCAGCACAAGACGGTGTGAGCTTGTAGATCGGCTATTTTCGGCAAAGAGGTTTGGTGTAGAGGGGAAAAAAGATCTGACAAAGTACAGAGTGAAAGCTCATGTTTATTAAGTATTGACAGTTCAAGTGGTTAAACACAAATTGACATGAATACAAAATACACTGACGATCGTGCTGTCAAACACTGAAACTAAGGAATCTATGAAAAGGTTGTGGGGGTCCCTGCTTCATCTCTCTCAACTAAGGGGTCCTTGGCCTGAAAACGTTGAAGACCCCTGGCATAGAAGTTGAGGCGCGGAGAGGAAGAATTTGTGCGTGCGTGCTCGTTCATGCACGCGCTCGCTGGAGGCAAGAGCTGGACTGTGTTTATCTTTGTAATAATCGCCCGCTGTTTACTCGCGGAGCGATTGTGTATGTGTCTCCACCGTGGCGCCTTCCCCGCTGATCCAAACGAGAAAGCCGACGTCAACCACGCCCGATCTGTAAGGCACTTAATTGGGCCTATGGATAGATAGATGTGATAGTCCCAGGAAAGCATGAGGTAAAGACGTCAAATTGTAGATTGTTTTATTTAACTTTTTTTTAAATATTTTATAATGGATTTCCTGTCAACAAACTGACCCCAATAATATCTATCTGGATGAAATCTGTGTTTAATTAATTAAAGCAAAGGAAGTAGACAGAAACCTTGTCCTGTCTAGTGAGATTGATGCAGAGTTTACAAAAGCACTTACCAAGGTCTCCCGTTGTGTAAAAATGCAATTAATTTCATCTTGAACCGTCATCTTTGAACTCGGAGGTTTCAAGCAAATTGCCCTCATACAAAATGATGTGCTTGTCAACCTGGGAGTAGGTTTTGATAGAGGCAAGCTGGATAGGCTCATCTTTAACCACTTAAACACTCCGTTCTTAGTCAACTTGACCGGCGGGTCAGCTCTGTAATTGCTCTGACCTTTTTTCCCCCCTCTACGGCAAATCTCTCAAACCGAAAATAGCTGATCTACAACAGTGTTGATTTTGACAGGAAAAGTAAATTTAGTTCTGGGATAGTCTCTTGAATGAAAATGTATTTAGTTTTAGTCATATTTTAGTCGACTAAATCTACCGTTGATTTGGTCGACAAAAATGGACGTCAGTCTCATCAGTGAAAAAAGGTAGTCAACTAACTTTTTTCGTGATTTCGTGATTGACGAAATCAACACTGATCTACGGTACAAGCTCACTATATATACTGTGTGTGTGTGTAAAATGCGATTAATTGCGATTAATTAATCACAGAGCCTGTAATTAATTAGATTAAAATATTTAATCGCATCCCAGCCCTAATATATATATATATATATATATATATATATATATATATTATGATTTGCGTGCCACTTCTTTGACATTTTACATCATGTGAACATTTTACAGCCAAATGACCTCCTTCCCAGCATGCTCTGCTGCCTGAGGTGGTTACCCAGGTGATAAGCGGCCACAGATGGCCGTGTTGCGGGCGAGAGAGCTCGGCCAATGGGGATCGAGGGGGGAAGGGGCATGAGGAGGATAGGTGGGCGCGTCAGTCCTGTCGGGGCTGTTAGAGCAGTTTGTCAGCTAGGGGAGACCAGGGGACACAAGCGCACGCACACATGCGCACATGCACACATGCACACATGCACACATGCACAGTACAGCAGTAAATGGAAAATGGTGCATTTATATAGCACCTTTTATCCAATGCGCTTTACAGAGATTGTGCATTGCATTCACCCATTCACTCACACATTAATACACCGATGGAGGAGGAAACCATGCCAAGGCACCAACCTGCTCACCAGGAGCAACTAGGGGTTCAGAGTCTTGACTGAAGGACCCCTCGACACTAATTCTGGGGGAGCCCGGGATCGAACTGGGAACCCTTTGGGAACCTTCCGTGTTCTAATGACGATTTCTCTACCCCTGAGCCACCCCAGTGGTTCCCAAACACTGGGTTGGGAGCCATGTGTGGGTCGCGGACAGATTTTTTTGGGTCCCTTTTTTTTGTTTCCTTCATTTTGTTTTTATTATTATTATTCAAGATGTTTTCAAAAAACATTCCCAAAAAAGCTTTTTTCATGTTTTTAAAAACAATTGTCTAGAAAGCTAGAAATGTCTAGAAAGCTGTTCATAATAATAATATTATAACCAGTAAGACGCTTAAGGCCGACTTGGCCGTCTGGCCAGTGATGCATATTGCACCAGTTATCCATAGGTACATATATACAGTATATGGAGATCCTACTGTATATGGAGATATGCTGTGAGAGCCCAAACATGCTTACTCAGTTATTCGTTATGTGAAAGTCCTATGATTTCTATGACATCTGACATCATAAATACACTCTCTTTTATGCCCATACATGGAGATCCCTGTCTGTATAGAACCAGCCACACAGATATGGGCTGTCTTGGCCAGTTGTCTTGGCCATATATGGATTCTGTTAGTGTGGTATGTGGCTGATGTGGCCTCCATATATGGACATTCCCATATGAGGTCCTGTTAGCTATGGGCTTCATATTGATTAAGCCCATAATCAAGCCCATAGACCGTAAAAAAGCATACACGGACAGACACGGACATGATGTGCCGTTTCTCATACTAAACTGCGACCTTCAGTCGCAATAATAATTATTACTCTCCAACAGTTATCAGTTTTTAGCATAAAACGTACAGAGGGAATTGTTGGTATATCAGATTGTTTCATCTAAATTCATTAGGCTTTCTCTTGTGGAAAAAAAAGAAGAAAGTTTTAAGAGTTTAAAAGGAGGAGGAATGCTGAGCCACTACTTTAAGTTAGAGCCATTAGCGAAAACCCTTCAGGAGCATGACTGCAGCAGCAGCTCACTTCTTATTCTGCAGTCACTGTGCTGCTACAGTAATACTGTATTCACCTCATACAGTCATACTACAGTATGTATCCACCTCATACAGTCATACTGTACTACAGTATGTATTCACCTCATACAGTCATACTACAGTATGCATTCACCTCATACAGTCATACTACAGTATGTATCCACCTCATACAGTCATACTACAGTATGTATCCACCTCATACAGTCATACTTGTATCCACCTCATACAGGCATACTACAGTATGTATCCACCTCATACAATAATACTATGCATTCACCTCATACAATAATACTATGTATCCAGTATCCACCTCATACAATATACTATGTATCCACCTCATACAGTAATACTACAGCAGTGGTTCTCAACCTGTGGGTCAGGACCCCCAGGGGGGTCCCCAAATGATTTGTGTGTGTGTGTGTGTGTGTGTGTGTGTGTGTGTGTGTGTGTGTGTGTGTGTGTGTGTGTGTGTGGGGGGTGATTAGCTTAATGTGCAACGTTGTTTTCTCACTCAACAGTAAACAAACCAGCATAAAGTTTACGTGTATAG
>NC_137813.1:30954412-30959412 GCF_963921795.1 Nannobrachium achirus | reverse complement strand
TTTTAAGCAAACATTTTGCAACTCAAATTTTGCTTCTGGGGGGTCCCTGGAACTAAATATTTTGGGGGTCCTTCACATGAAAACGTTTGAGCACCACTGACATAGAAACATGTCACAGCGCAGCACTCTGTGCCACGCTGTGAGCTTGTAGATCTTATTTTTCAATAGTTAAAGCACAAAATAATGTGTTCCCAGTCATGTTTTATAATATAATCATGTATAAAAAGTAACTAGTAATTAACATTTTCAAATAAGTGTAGTGGACTAAAAGTACAATATTTGGATCCAAGACGTAGTGGAGTAGAAGTAAAAGTATTGGAAATTGGGAATACTCAAGTAAAGAAATTGTACTTAAGTACAGTACTTATGTAAATGTACGACTTTTTAGCAGATCTACAAGCTCGCGCTGTTAGCTTGTATATCTGCTATTTTTCAATAGCTAAAGTATAAAATAATTAAGGCCCCTCCACCTTGGGCCCTAGTAACTCAGTCCCACTCCCCCCCTCTTGTGACACCCCTGATCACAGAACTTTTCTAACATGTTCAGCCTATAGAGGACAGGATTTCTGGGATTTGTGCTGGAAATGAGGGGACCTGCTTGACTGCAATGAATACTTGACTGCAATAATCAATGAAATGCTTGCATTAACATAAACCTCTAACACAAAGAAGTGCTTTATTGTTCAATTAAATAGCAACAATGCACCATGACGGCTACACTACTTTATTAACTATATCGTAAATACTGGAGGCTATATTCACATTTCTGCATATTTTTCCATTCCATTATTGATGAACTGTCTAGTTTCAAGACCTGTACTTTTAATTAATTACATTTTTTTTAAAAAGATATTTTGGGCCTTTTTCTGCCTTAATTGATTGCGACCGAAGGTCGCAGTATACTATGAGAAACGGCACATCATGTACGTGTCTGTCCGTCCGTCCGTCCGTGTACGCTTTTTTACGGCCTATGGGTTTGCCGCTCTGACATCACGCTGACTCTCATAATCCAGCCAAATCTCTTTTATGCCCATATATGGAGATCCCTGTGATGCCAGGGAAACCAAATCCCTTTTATGCCCATATATGGAGATCCCTGTGATGCCAGGGGAACCAAATCCTTTCTATGCCCATATATGGAGATCCCTGCATGTCATCAATATTAAGACCATATCTGTGAATATCTATGGGTACCAGGGGTCTCCATGGGTAACTGGTCCGATATACATCACTGGCCATATGGCCAAGACATGGCGCAACCTCGTTCTTTAGGGCAATGGTTCTCAACCTGTGGGTTGGGACCCCCAGAGCGGTCCCCAAATTATTTTGGGGGGTCCCCAGATGTTTAGCTAAATGTTAACATTGTTTTTTCACTCAACAGTAAACCGACCAACATACAGCATAAGTGTATAAGGTATCTGCACATTTGTAAAATGACAATTTAAGGACTTTAAAAACCTTTTTAGTATAGGCCTACCTCTGTTCAAACAAACTGTCAAATATTAGAGGCAGAAATTGTGAAAATAGCAGATCGGCTATTTTCACAATGGAATAGATAGAGTCAAACTAAATGTAATGCCAACTCCTAATTCCAAGTACTTGTGCAGGGTGGGGGTCGCCAGTTCAAATATAGGGACGGTGATATCTGTCACTGCACATCATACGGGCTGAGGTGATCAGTGGGGAGTGTTGAAGGAGTAGGACAGAGGCGCTGCGGTCCTCCCGGTGGGGGCTCCTCACTGGGAGGTAAGCCAGTACGGTCCTCCCGGTGGGGGCTCCTCACTGGGAGGTAAGCCAGTACGGTCCTCCCGGTGGGGGCTCCTCACTGGGAGGTAAGCCAGTACGGTCCTCCCGGTGGGGGCTCCTCACTGGGAGGTAAGCCAGTACGGTACAACAGCGGTGACAACACAGAGAAATGTGTGTGGGGAGGAATTAATTGTCATAACGACAAAAATGGGGCAGAAATCCTAGCCGCGGTACTGAAAGTACTGAAATTTTTTACTTGAGTAAAAGTATCAATACAGCAGTGTAGAAATACTCTGTTAGGGTGCCCTCACACCAAAATACCTAGAGTGGAATCCGCCAATGCATTTCAATGAGAATGGAGCTTTTTTTTTTTGCCAGTAGAGGATTTCTGCAAAAAACGCTCCATTCTCATTGAAATACATTGGCGGATTCCACTCTAGGTATTTTGGTGTGAGGGTACCCTTACAAGTAAAAGTCCAGAATTCAAAATGTACTTGAGTAAAAGTATGAAAGTATTGGCATCAAAATGTACTTAAAGTACAAAAGTAAAAGTACAAAATGTTTGAAAATAGCAGATCTACAAGCTCACAACGCGTTGCATTGCGACGCGTTGTGAGCTTGTAGATCGGCTATTTTCAAATAGCCAAGGGATAAAATAAGGCTAAAGTGGTTAATGTATGTTTTTTTTATATTATAATTCATATCTGCAAAGTAACTAGTAACTAAAGTTTTCAAATAAATGTAGTGGAGTAAAATTACAATATTTGGATCCAAAATGTAGTGGATTAGAAGTAAAAGTATTGGAAATTGGAATATACTCAAGTAAAGTACAGGTACCTCAAAGTTGTACTTAAGTACAGTACTTAAAGGGGCACTCCACCACTTTTCAACCTATGTTCATATAATTGGTCCTCACTCAAAAATAGCTTATTTTTTTTTCTCAGAGGAGGGCTGTGGGCAGGTCAGAAAAGAGTTGCAATTTTAAAGTGGAAGCCATTGTTCTCGCGATAATACAAATCTAAATATTTTTTTCAAAAATATTGATTACATTTCTTTTTGGAAAAATGATGATGTCACAAGACGATGGATTCTGAACTTCCCACAGCTCTCCTAGGAGACTTGGACTGAGTAGATTTTTTTTTTTATATTTCATCATGAACATTAGTGAGGACCTATTATATGAAGACAGGTTGAAAAGTGGTGAACTACTCCTTTAAGTAAATGTACTTAGCTACTTTACACCACTGGCCGCGGGCACCCGCTGGCTTACCGGTCTAGGCGCATACCACATAGGCATTGATGTCTGAGGCGTCGCTGGTTCGATTCCCGATCCGGACGACATTTGCCGCATGTCACTCCCCATCTCCCCTCCCCATTTCCTGTCAGTCTACTGTCCTATCGAATAAGGGCATAAAAGCCCAAAGACAAATCTTTAAATAAAAAAAGAAAATAAATCCTATAGCCGCAAGAGCATTAAGAGTAAAACAAAGGAGAGTTGCAGGTGTTGGTAAGAAAGTAGGGAAACAGTGATTGTGTGCTTAGTTAAGGTATTGGTAAGAACGGAGGCAAACAGTCATTGTGTGCAAAGCGCAGGGCTCCGGTCCAGGATCAAATTGATCGTTTGGCCTCTCAGCGCTCCATCGAGCAGGTACCACTTAACGTAAACGTTCTGAAGTGCTTAGGTTGCTGCCTTTGCATTTTCGTTCCAACTGGGATTCTAACACACACACACACACACACACACACACACACACACACACACACACACACACACACACACACACACACACACACACACACACACACACACACACACACACACACACACACAAGCCCATGTGCACGAGCATGCACACGCACACACCGATCTCCATTGTTCATTCAGCCTCATTCCAAAATAAAAACTGCACTCCCACATACAGCAGCTGTCATAGTTGTATGTTGTGTGAATGGTGTTGCTAGGTGCCAGGGCAGATGAGATGATTCTGTAACTATAGCTGGCTGAGGGGGAGCATCAGGTTGATTGCTCACTTGGTTTGGGTCTTGCAGAGGATCCAGTTGGGCCTGCTATATCCTTATCGTCACTGTCGGGCAGAAACCTTACATCTCAAAGTTTCAAATGTGTTTTTTTCGTAAAGTAAAGCCCTGCTTCATCATACAAGACTGTCGCACAAACTAGTGAAAATAGCTGATAGCGCACAACACCTCATGGTGTGAGGCGTTGTGTGCTTGTAGACCGGCTATTTTCACCATTTTAAATCATTTTTAAAATTATGAATACAAAACAAACGGTTTTGGACATACAAGGTTTCCATCCGATTTACCGACTAGAGCCCCGTTTTCACTGAGTCAAACTTCTGGAAGTTTTTTCCAAAATGACGGCAATTTTGAAATTCACGCCATGTGAAAACGGCCACTTATTTTGTGTTCCGTCAGTTTTGGGTGCCGAAATTTGACGGGAAAATACCTAGTAATTTTTGATGAAAGTACTGGGAGAATAGAAATTTCCCCACAGTGAAAACGGCATACCGTGATTTTTACTTTTTTCGGATAAGCAGGTGCATGCAAGGAGCCAATGTTAACAGTTAAAGCATTGTAATTGGGATTGAAAGCTTCATAATCCATATTGCATTCGAATGTTATGTAAGCCTGCCAAACACAGAAGACAGAAGTCTATTTCTTTCTACAATTTCCAGCCTATACGGCCGCGGTGCTGAGAAATGCACGCTTGCTAGATCAATTCATGGTTCAAACTTATTTGTATTGTATTCTATAGCCTATTTTTAATTACGCTGTGTGGGTTTCGATACAAGTCCGGTCTGGAGAACGGGAGACGACGCGATGCGCTCGTAATGTTGTGATGAAAGCTGGAGTCTTTACCAACTCTTTACGTGCCGCGTGAAAAAAACACAGCTACAACACATTGCATCAGCGATCCTTTCTGAACCTTGTGTTGTTGCATGAAGAATAATTCTTGTAAAATCCATTTGTAGGTTCAGGGTGAGAGAGAGAAAGAGACTGACAAAAAAAAGAAGTGACGAGCAGCAAGCTGTCGTCAGGCAGTGTGGCGGTTGCCATGTCTGCTAATTATAAGCGACTCTGGGCTTGATTTTCGTAAAAGTTGCTTTGTAGGTTGATAGTTGCTGGTTGCGTTTTATTTGTTGTGAGGTTGTAGATCGGCAATGTTCAAGTAGCTGATGCGGCGATGCATATAGTTTTAAAGCTCGTGTGGCCTAGATAATATCACTTTTTGG